>NW_008795138.1:7241435-7243504 GCF_000699145.1 Aptenodytes forsteri | reverse complement strand
TGAATAAAACATATGACACTGTGTGAAACTATAAAGTTCTTCATGCTATGAATTCCTGATGCTATACTAAATTTTCTGGTCTAATAGAATCACCTCATTAGGGATACAATGCATAAATGAAAGAGTGAAGTTCTTTGTTGATTTGAAATATGTCACGTTAGATATTCAAAAATTTGTTCTGGCTTTAAAGCTCTATATGTCGCTCATTATATCTGTCCATTTTGTAAATTAATAAGACTGACTAAACAGATCAATGTTGTGTCACATATGTCGCTGGTTTTATGTTTTTATGAGAATTATATACTCTAGTGAGTACAGGTTCATTCAGGCTGATGGTACCCCTGGTATGGAGCTCTGCAGAAGCAGCAGAAGCTGACCTGCGGGGCTGTCTGTCATTTGTCATGAGTATTAAATCAAAATTTTTTGAAATGTTGTCACAGATGGGTGGGGGGCGGGGGGTCTTATATAATATATGATTTCTACATATTGGAGCAGAGAATATTATGCAACATATCCAAGGCAGGTATTTCTGTGGGTGTATGTGTACGAGTGTGCAGTCTGTCTGTCTGACAGGCTAGCTGTGTTTTTTTGGAATGTTTTCAACAACTAAGTCAACATTACTAGGGAAAATATTTACATAAAACAACAACATAACAGAAGTCTTTCATCTCTTTTAAGCATTGACTAGAACCATGTGATGTCAGCATGATAAGCAGTCACAGGTTGCTGCATTGAATGAATAATTCTCTGGGATCATTTAAAACAACTGTGATCCATCATAGTTCAACTTCATGAAAAGAATAACAGTGGTATTGGTACTTTTTGGCTTCAAGAGGTGCCCAAAGATCTGTCAACACTTCTGTTAAGTTACCTGCAAAAATGAGTTTTGAGTGGCTTTATTCTGTTGTGAAACAGACCTAATACGCGTACAAGCTGTTTAGCTGGCCCTGCTTTTGAAACTGCTGAACGGACAGCAGAAAAGACAGGTGATCAGACAGCAGATGTGCGAGCTGCACAATGAAAAAAAAAAAAAAAAAAGCTTGTAAATGGTGAAAGAAGGAAAGAGGAGGTTGAAAGGGAAGGAAGAAGGCAAATAACCTTAACTTTCAAACATATTTTGCTTTTCTAAAATTACTCTCTCTACTTCCAGACTTAACAGGAAAAGCATTTACTGTTTTCAGAATGTTGGGTTTGATATTAAAATCATAGATAAAATTAGAATATAGAAATAATTCTATGTCACAACAATAAAGGAATGCATAAAAAACCCGTCATTACTGTCCGAGATGCATTTACAGTGTCCATTAGTACTACAATCTCAGAAAATCAGGCCATTTCCTTGAATACCTAAATATGGTTTGATGGTGCCTACTCTTAGGCAACCAGGTTTTAAAAAAAAATATTCTTTTTGCTCATGATGAGAAGAAACATGGTGCATTCTGGAAGGCTGTAGAGTGAAAAAAATAAATATATCATTCTGTGGAGAAAATTTTAAAAATTAGAAACGTAATTTATAAAAAAGTGAATTGAATACATCTGCATTAATATATATGCAGTACATATTTAACTTGTATAGCCACCACAGTCAAACATGAGTCCCATATTCCTGTGTGGGAAGTCCAAATAGAAATGTGGGTGAATGCATGGCATACTTTACTCATTTATGTGGGATGCTAGGGGATCAGGAAACCTGGATGATTTCTGGGAGTCTCACAATTGCCGCTCCAAGGTACTAACAGCAAGGCAAAAGTAAAGCTCCTTGGTATGTCTTTTGTTGTCAATGGCAACATACTGTAAGTTATATAAACACTCAAGGAAAACTCAGTAGAACTGTGAAACTTTGGTATAAAACTTTTCTAGAATCTACTGAGTTAATTTCAAGAAAATATTGTTGAATAACTAGGGATCTTTCAACAACTATCAGGTATGTTGTCCTAGGATTTTGTATATACAAGTATGTAAGTGTGTAAACACATTTATAGACTTATATTTAAAAATGGATGTAATTAAATATGCCCTGTAGACAAAAAAAAAAAAAAAAAAAAAAAAAACACAAATGCAATCCAAAA
>NW_008795138.1:7213236-7241213 GCF_000699145.1 Aptenodytes forsteri | reverse complement strand
TGCAAAATGAAAAAAAAAAAAAAAAAGCTTGTAAATGGTGAAAGAAGGAAAGAGGAGGTTGAAAGGGAAGGAAGAAGGCAAATAACCTTAACTTTCAAACATATTTTGCTTTTCTAAAATTACTCTCTCTACTTCCAGACTTAACAGGAAAAGCATTTACTGTTTTCAGAATGTTGGGTTTGATATTAAAATCATAGAAATAAAATTACTATAGAAATAATTCTATGTCACAACAATAAAGGAATGCATAAAAAACCCCTGTCATTACCGTCCGAGATGCATTTACAGTGTCCATTAGTACTACAATCTCAGAAAATCAGGCCATTTCCTTGAATACCTAAATATGGTTTGATGGTGCCTACTCTTAGGCAACCAGGTTTTAAAAAAAAATATTCTTTTTGCTCATGATGAGAAGAAACATGGTGCATTCTGGAAGGCTGTAGAGTGAAAAAAATAAATATATCATTCTGTGGAGAAAATTTTAAAAATTAGAAACGTAATTTATAAAAAAGTGAATTGAATACATCTGCATTAATATATATGCAGTACATATTTAACTTGTATAGCCACCACAGTCAAACATGAGTCCCATATTCCTGTGTGGGAAGTCCAAATAGAAATGTGGGTGAATGCATGGCATACTTTACTCATTTATGTGGGATGCTAGGGGATCAGGAAACCTGGATGATTTCTGGGAGTCTCACAATTGCCGCTCCAAGGTACTAACAGCAAGGCAAAAGTAAAGCTCCTTGGTATGTCTTTTGTTGTCAATGGCAACATACTGTAAGTTATATAAACACTCAAGGAAAACTCAGTAGAACTGTGAAACTTTGGTATAAAACTTTTCTAGAATCTACTGAGTTAATTTCAAGAAAATATTGTTGAATAACTAGGGATCTTTCAACAACTATCAGGTATGTTGTCCTAGGATTTTGTATATACAAGTATGTAAGTGTGTAAACACATTTATAGACTTATATTTAAAAATGGATGTAATTAAATATGCCCTGTAGACAAAAAAAAAAAAAAAAAAAACAATCACACATGCAATTCAGAAATAGGAAAGCAATATATAGCTAAAATGGACTTTGCAATATGTCAAGACAAGAAAAAACAGTATTCCACATCATGCAAAAGAAAAACAATGAAGAAATAAGAAGCAGAATAAATGGTGAAATTGAGAAGGAGAAACAAACAGAGAAAAGATGAATGAGTTAAGACGAAGGTGTGAGATATCACTTCCACTATACCAGGAAAGAATAACTTGTGGTAATGCACATTATACTCGATTCATGCACTGGCAAGCAACATTTAGATATGAATTTGGGAAGGAACCAAAAGAAACTTCTCCAACTATAGAAAGATATGTAAACAAATAACATTTAGCTATACACAGCTAGATATAGCATAGTACCTACATCTCAATAAAACATCTTAAGACAAATGAAGGACCTGGTAAATAATAAGGGTCTGTTGTCCCCTTGTTTTGCATGTGGCTCTCCCAGTGAAATCAGTGAGAAATATATTTAGGATACCTATAGGATCAGACTAACAAAACACTCATTACAGGGAACTTATATGTCTTTAAAAGATGCATGCTTTCTCTTTCCACAAAATCGCTTATAGCACTGAAGAATTAAAATGTTAACTTTTAACTGGAGCAAAAAGGTAAGTACTTTCATCAATTTCATTTTGAGTAATGTGGAATGATTTTATTTCACAACACATGTATTAGAATGCCCTATTACATAGGAAAAATAGAGCCATAGATCCAATTGTCTTGTTTGCTGAAGGCATTTGTATGGATGAATACAGTTCTAGACTTTTTAAGTTGTGCTCAAATCTAGGAGAAGGTTTTGAAAGTTTCACTGTTGGTATTACCATTCAGAGAAAACCATAGAATGTCTATGAATCCCAAGAAACTATGCATAATGTATTACAAATCCGGTCTTATGGCTACAGTCAGAGCTGTAAGACACAAAGGTTAACTGAACCTGCCTGATAACAAAATTAATATTTTAGATCCCTATATTGGAAATTAATAAATTTAGGTGCATAGGTCCAAATAAGCGATCCAGAGAGTTCTTATTTCAGTAGTTACCTAGTCTAAAAAGTGCTTGCTTTTTACAATGTGTCCTATTTACTTAGACTAGTAAATCAATAGGTGTCAATACTGCACCTAGACTATTGAATCCTAGAGTAGTCCATAGGAGTTTTCTTATTGTTAGCTGTGAAACAAAAATTGAAATCAGAAAAAAGCATGTGTCATTTTCATTAAGACACATACAAGATGATGCCTAGCAAGTAGCAGACTTCATCACTATTTCCTCTTCTCTGTGTTGTTATTTAACCCAGTGACTAATACACCGTGGGTAAAGACAAGACTGCAGACTTTGGGAGTAGTGACTAGAAAACTGTTTTTATTTCCACAGACTTGCATGCTCCAGAGTAATGTTTCTTCATGATTAATCTCCATGTGACTCTATCAGTTTTTCAGTTTCTTATGCAGTGATCCAGCAAAATGGACAACTTTCCTGTTCAGACTATGATATGATCTTGAATTCCAGTTACCTAAAATCAGCAATAAGTCCAGGTTTCCCATTTCTGAGGTAAAATCTCAAACAAACAAACTAACAAACAAATGTAGGTACAATATGTACCTTCATATATATTTTGTACCATATTTGGAAAAGAGTGAATCATGCTCTGTTAATTTTCTAACCAGAGGAAAGGCTCCCATGAATGGATAGAGGTATTAAATGTGCTGGTATGAGTCAAATACCGGATTTCAGAGACAGGACTTCAGATTTACGTTAGCAGTTCGGATTCTAACTTTAACCCTTCCAGCAACTTCTAAAACCTAGACAACCAACTTCTAGGTGGAGAGATGCTTTGCTAGGTACACTGCATTACCTCAGTACCAGAAAAACTCCAGTGCATGATGAAGTTCAGATATGCTTCCTATATTACATAGAATATTGTCAACTAATGTCTCTTATTTCTGCACACAGCTATTCTGTGCATGTAAATCAGCTATTCAAATAAGCATTTTGTATATTTGCATTTTTAAAAAAAGTTTTATACCCTCAGATCAATGCACATTAAGTTTTAATTATGTGGAAACTCAACTGCCCATACCAGCAGTAAATTTAAAAAATATCTTTGTATGCTGACTGTTGAAGTAAGATCTCAGTTAGGTAGCCATAACAAGTTAGGTAACCACATAGTTGTGTAACCACAGTGTTCATAAAAAAGAAAATATTTCAGAAATTTCTTTGAAACCTAGTGACAACCATTAACAGTCAGAGATTCCACTAATATGAAATCAAACATGAGAGGAAAGCCTGTTATAAAAGCAGGCTACCTTTTTGACAGTTTTCAAGTGGTTTTCATTTTGAAAACATTGCTAACTTAAAATACATTAAATTCTGTCTAAAATTTGTTTCATGTTTATTTTTGCAAACTTATTCCCTATGATAAATGCAAAAAAAGATTAAAAGATTATTATTTAAAGATAATTTTGCTTCTAGACTGTTACAAGCTAATAGCTTCATTTTTTGTAGAATTATGTCATATACATATCAGCCAGCCACCATATAATCCGTCTTATCCCAATAATGCATGCCATGCTACTGGCTGTGATTTTACTTTCAGACAACACTCACTGTCAACTGCTTTAGTTTGGGATCCATCATACATTTTATAAATTTTATTTTACACTTCGTTTTTCCTCAATGCTATCAAAGTCTTAGTTCATAGTGAAGTGCAATCACACTCTAAATTGTGGTCCATATCACTATTTTTCCACATGATTATTCTGCACTTATAAATTAATTTCTCCATCCTTCTAAATTTCGGGAACTTCAATGTTTTTGTAGTTGTTTTTCCTTCCTTTAAGAGTGATCCTCAATTTTCATTTAGTGGCAACTTACGTGCGACGCATCATCTTATGCAAGGAAAGTTTATTATAGTGTATAATATAGATGTTTACAATAAGGAAGTGAATGTTATAGTACAAAATTAATAGAATATATATACTGTAAATTCTAGTTTATTTATCCTTTGAAATTTTCAAAAATAACTTCAAAAATTCTCTAAGTATCTAATCACTGCTATGTAGGTGTTGGTGTTTCTTTATTTGCTTTATTTTGTTTTTTTTTCTTGGTAAGTATCACAAAAAAAAGAAGTTTATTTGTACATTGATTTATCCATATTTATCCATGGGCTAAGGTTTTACCAAAAAAGTGCATAGTTGTATATGTCAATCATTTTAGAATGCATATGTTAATGAAATTCAAATGAAAAAAGAGTACAATCACTGCTATGTAGGTGTTGGTGTTTCTTTATTTGCTTTATTTTGTTTTTTTTTCTTGGTAAGTATCACAAAAAAAAGAAGTTTATTTGTACATTGATTTATCCATATTTATCCATGGGCTAAGGTTTTACCAAAAAAGTGCATAGTTGTATATGTCAATCATTTTAGAATGCATATGTTAATGAAATTCAAATGAATAAAAAGAGTACTTGCCTAGGACATTTATCACAATATAAATAAAAAAATAAATTCTTGTCAACAGAATAATTCAGTCATTGGTAAGCACTATAAAATTAAAAGTATGTAATTTTAATCATTATGTGTACATAACAAACATCTTTAAAATTCACAATTATGTGATGGAAAATATGCATGCATTTAACATCACTTTGATGAGACTGGTATAAATTGTAGATAAAATACACTGAAAACAGACAAAAAGCATACTCTTCATACTGCCCGAGTGATTCAAAAGGTAATTTATTGGCCAACAATATTAATTAGTCTGAGCATCTACTTCTGTAGTATGTAGTATACTTTACACATACAAAATACATTTACAGTCTTGCTAGTCACTATTTTTTTCTCTATCTCTACCATTAAAGGATCTCATTCATTTTTCATTGAAGTGATGGGAGTCTTCAGACTGAATGTAATATATTCTGTAATAGTTCAGTAAATATAAAGACACATTTGGTTTGGGAAGCAGTTAAGTTCTGTACATAATATACATATAATCTGTACATATGTATAGTAGACCTGATAATATACCTACTGTAAACATTGGAAAGACTGCTATTAACTTCAATGGCTTTTGATCTAGAATTTTAAGTATATGGTATCAGAAAGCGTACTAAATTCAGATGTTCCAAATTCTGATGTTTCTCATACCTGAAAAGTTCTTTGCATATACTCCCATGCACTGCATAGTGGAACGGGCTCATATTACACTTTTGCCTCTGTTACATACATGCAGTAAATATTATGCACAGTCTTGAGAAGGTTGACAGTGAATCTTGGTATTTGTAACTTTTACAATAGAGAGAGGTACACTCCTCATTCTCCACAGCAAAAGCCCACTCTCACACTTCTAGCACATCTGTCTAATTATACAGGGTAAATGATGTAAATGTAACTTGTCAGTAAATATCAGAAGGCATTTGTACCTGAAGTCATAAAAATGTACTTTCTCCTACTTAGGTAGTCTCACCTATCCAGTATATTGAAGAGAAGAGATTATACAAAGCAAAACCAGATGAAGAAACAAGATTGGAGCCCATATATTTGCCTTCTTTTTATTCTTGGAAGGGCCAAGTGGAACTTTTAACCCTTATATTTTAAAGTGGTGCACAAATTCTTTTGTTTCCTGGCATTAAAGAAAATGTTTTAGCAAAGCTTTCACAAATGTCTTTGAAAAATCAACATAGAAGCATAGAACCATAGAATGGTTTTGGTTGGAAGGACCTACCTTGAACAATTCCAGGGAAGGGGCATCCACAACTTCCTTGGGCAACCTGTTCCAGTGCCTCACCACAGTGAAGAATTTCTTCCTTATACCTAACCTAAATCTACCTTCTTTCAGTTTAAAGCCCCTTGTCTTATCACTACATGCCCTTGTAAAAAGTCCCTCTCCAGCTTTTTTGTAGGCCCCCTTCAAGTGTTGGAAGGCTGCTATAAAGTGTCCCCGGAGCCTTCTCTTCTCCAGGCTGAACAACCCCAACTCTTTCAGCATGTCTTCATAGGAGAGGTGCTCCATCCCTCTGATCATCTTTGTGGCCCTCCTCTGGACTCGCTCCAACAGGTCCATGTCCTTCTTATGTTGGGGGCCCCAGAGCTGAACGCAGTACTCCACGTGGGGTCTCACCAGAGCAGAGCAGAGGGGCAGAATCACCTCCCTCGACCTGCTGGTCATGCTTCTTTTGATGCAGCCCAGGATATGGTTGGCCTTCTGGACTGCAAGCGCACATTGCCGGGTCATGTTGAGCTTCTCATCAACCAACACCCCCAAGTCCTTCTCATCACATATTCATGATGTCAATACTTAGGGTGTTTCTTAATGAATCATCCTTTTTGATTTTAATGACATTTATTTGTGTATTGTGTTGATGCTTTGGAAAAGAAAAAGTAAAAAAAAAAAAACCAACCTTTGACATCATTATGGAACCTCAGTCCCTGAGAAATTAGGGACAAAACATTATTTAAACATATGGTCTTTCTGTTGAAACAGGGCATCAGACAGGTCCCTATCACTAGATTTTGTCTGCAGTCATTTGAAGCTGGCAAAGATGCTCCCCAGTCCTGGCTCTGCAGTAGGTTGACCAAAGTAGCAGATAAAGCTATCTGCTATGGAAGCCAATTAAGAGTAAAATAATTTATGTGGTGGTAAATTGCAATGAGATGACTTGGACATGTGCTTCTTTTCTTCTACACACTGTTGAGCCAAATTCTTTTGAGATTTGTTAAGATCTACTCTCTCTTCCATGTTTAAGTATAAGAATTATGGTTCTGTACAGAAACAGAAAGACAGGTGTCCTCAGCAGACCACTTTGTTCTCCTCAAATTCACAATAATGTGAGAGCCTCAGGCACTTTATGGCTTCTCTCTACTCTTTGTTCTCATTTTAACTACAAAAATAAGAGCATGCATGTACAGCTATATATATAAATATGCCTCACCGAGCTTATGATGTACTTATGATATATTTTAACACTGCTGTTAATCCATTTATGCTGAACACTTGAAAACTACTTTTTTACAAATACAATGTATGTACTTTTAGATAAATCCTAGTTTTTTCTCCTTTCTCTCCCCAACTGTGAAATTTTATCACATAGTCCTAAAATCTTTGATGTGACCAGGTTGCATTAGGGGCAATATTTGTTTCTTAAGAATAACGCAGTCACCCAAAAATCAAGTATTTAAAATGTTTTCATAAGGTACTACACTGTTCATATATATTCACTTTTATTTTCATACTCAAACAACAACTGTATATGTCTAAATAGACTCTTTAAGATGTTGTTTTTGCTAGGTAACTCCCTGTCCCTGATACTAACCAAGATGTACAGTATTTGTCTTCTTTAATCGTGACCCAAACTCCGATATCTTTATAATATAATTACACTTATTTTCTTGGGAAGAAGAGGTTCTAGGGAAGGATGTGTGCTGGAGGACCCCTTGTCTTTCTACAAGAAGCTGAAAACCCATGGATGTATCCTCCTGTTAGGAATCTAGGTTACGAAGGTGATAGATAAACTAGCTTTTGCCTTGTATCTGTTGAGTTAGGCCTTTCAGGCTGGGATTCAGCTTTCAAATTACACAAATTTAGGTGTTACTATGTAGATGGCTACAGATTAAATAAGGGCCTAATATCACCCAGCCAACACTTATCTAGGTATGCTTCAGCTACTCACCAGCAGGCATCTCACATTACTGGAAGTGCTCTAGCATACCGGAGGTACCTGCAGGGCTGACAGACAGGTCACAAGACCTACTGGGGGGTCAGTAGATCTATCATAGGGTGTTTCAAACCTACCTAGCTGTGGACAACTGAATGCTTCTGCCTCTTTGTCAAGAAAGAGACTCTGTTCTTTTCCATCTACTGAAGGTAGTCACGCTTTTACTAGAAGACGTTTCTTCTTTCTCTTGGCTCAACATGTTACACAATACAGAACAAAGTATCTCTTTCTTAATATTGCTAAGCTGATTAGGGTTTGAAACTAAAATAAACTAGTAGGAACTAAGGAAAAAAAAAAAAAAGGAAAAACCTAAAAGAATACAAGGAACAGAAGATCTTAAAGGTGGAATAAGAAAGGAAGTAAAGCCTTAGGTGAAACTTGTATAATTACTTAAAATTAATTTGTCAAGACTGTCACTGAAGATAATTATTTTTGCATAAGTCCCCAGTCAATGAGAACCAATTGCTGGTCACTTATCTACATATCTGAATTGTCAAGATTTTTAAAAATGGGAAGTAAGTCCCTTCATTTCTGAACCCTTTATAATGGTTAATTTTATCAGTGTTTTCCTCAAAATTTGAATTTTCTGAGGAACTCTGAAGTGGTTCCCTGAGGGCACTATTTCAGCTTATTTCTTCTATTTTATCATACCTTCCCAGTTTTACATGTGTCTACTCACCAAAGTTAAATTGTGTTTGTTTATCAGCTCCATTGTATTAGTAAAAATCAACACTCTAAGACTCAGTGAAAACCAATACAAGTTTAGAGGGAGACTGAAGAGAAGCAGAGAAGTTGTAAAAAAAATAAATATTATACAAATCATAACTATTTTAATTGATAAATCGTGGTTTTGCTCCTCACTGGGCCTATCTTGCCTTTTACTGCATATCTATTTCTCCACCTGAGTGAAGGTTTGTGGAAAAAAAAACCCATGAAATTTCACAGCCCTTTCCTTCTAACAGTCACATCTGACCATCTCTCATACTGAATCAAAGTTTATATATTTTTCTATGTTAGAAATTAGGCTTATGGATAAGTATTGTAAATACATTAAAAGTTGGAAATAGCAGAGTATCGTCACTGTTCAGGAAGATGCATCAGCTGCTAAAAGTTAGAAGTTTCATTTTGATGGTATATCTAAAAAATGGATTAAAAAAATCATGGGAGAATATGAAACCAATCCCTAGACAAAATCAGCTAAGCATAGCAAGGACTCATCAAATTATAAAATCACTCTGAAGGAACTTGGCATAATGCTGAATGGAAAAAATGTACAGACTTTAGCTAGCTGGAGAAACATTGTGTTATCAGCAGCTACTAATATTTATTCAACATATTTCAAGTTTCTCCTGTGAACAAAGTAAGTTAATTACATTTACAAATAGTATGGGAAGTAGAAGAACAAATTATGGTATCTGAAAAGATTTTAAGCTTCAGATGACACATTTACTGCAAGTATATAAACTTTGCAAGTCAGTTGTGTCGAATTAAACCTATTCATGCTGAAGTATTAACAGATAGTAGTTGCAGAGTATTAAAAAAAGTCTCAACTTAGATAAATGCATGAAAAATAAGCTGTAAGTCATCTGATAAATTAATAACTCATACCAATTTTTCATGTTGTAAGTGTCCAGGCAACAGCAATGTTTGGGCAAATGTTTTGAGGCAAGTATTCTTGAGTAATATATTGAGTACAAAATGGAATTAAATTACAAATAGACTTGTTGATTTATCTACTAAGAAACAGTATGACGGTACTTAAGTCTAACAATACAACATCCTGACAACAGAAAATACATCTGTAAACTTTTTAACTCTGGTGTTTTGATGATTTGAAGCTCTGTGGCCAATAATGAGAGCACTACATATTAACTATTTGCTACATACCGATAAAATAGCAAAAAATGTATGGAGTGAAAAAAACAACAAAATCGTCTCACAATTCTTGGTTCATCAAATGATCGGAAAATAGATCTGCTTGTTGAAGTATGTGCATCTGAATTTTCTCATTACCAAAAAAACTGAAAAAAACCCCCACCCTTATTTTTGACCCAGAAAAAAATATTTCAGTCCTTGACAAAAAATTACTTGTAGGATATTCTTCTTGTGTGGTAGAAAAATAGTATGTGACTCATTATTTGAGTGTCCTCCCAGCAGAGATAGTTTTTAACCAAAGAAACAAAGTTGCTCAATTACTTATTTAAGAATTCAAATGTAAATATAAACCAAAATATTAAAAAATATTTCAATGTGTTGCAGTTTTCAGATAGAGAGATTTGATTACTCTGAGAAAAGCTCTGCATGGGTTTTCCTGGAAATTAGCATGTTTATGGAAATACCATCCATACTCAACTGTAAGGTTTCCACAGCTTTACCATAGGGCTTTTTAAAGAGGTACATCTAGCAGCTAGCAAAACTAACATCTGCTCACTTCCACTCACAATCACAACCATAGGTATCTATTTACTTTTTTAAAGCAATAATTACATCAACATTTTGACTTATATATTATTTGGTTAACTTCAATTCAGCTAGCTACCTGTGAAAAAATGTAGTGTGCCAACACAGATTAACATAGGTAACTTATAAAAAATAATAATAAGCCTACTCAATAATAAATATTAACCCAATACTTGCAATTATTTATTTTGCTAAGTCTTCAGTTGCACAGTTACCAGGGACATGAAGAAAGTGCCGGAAGGGCAGGACTACTTTTTGCCTACTTTTATAACTTAACTCCTCATTAAAATACTGAGAAAACTCACTTCCTTTTCTAGACAGGTTTTTTTGCCTTACAAAAAATGATGATTACCTGTATCAATCAAGAGTTCATGGCTATGGCTTTTCTTTTTTTTTTTTCTTGTTATTTCCTCAGTGGTAAAGGCAGTTAAATAAAGCACTTGCCTTTAAAATAAGCCCTCATAGATATAAGTTTTCAGTTGTACTGAGGGATTAAAAGCAATGTTCTGCCTGCATGACATTTATTGCAAGATCAAGGTATTAACTTGTAGATAAGTGTAGAGGAATGCACATGAGCATGCTGAGTCCCTGTGCTAAAAACTCCTGATATGCTTTTTTACTGAGGATGTGAAACATATTTTATTTTTTATTAAGATAATAAAAAGGATTAGTCACATTACAGATTAATTGCCTTCACAATTTATAATCCGTATTATAAAATGAAGCTCTTTGGTTAACTGAATTCAGAAATTCATCTGAAAATGTAATCTTCCCTTATGTTTGCAGGTCTGTAAAATAAAAATTAATGCTTTTCTGTGTTAAAAATTTTGCTTAGCAGTGAGACATGTGCTATGCTTTAGCCTGCAGAAAATTTTTCTGGGACAAACATTTTGAATTAAAATGAAAATTCTGATTGTTTACTTGAAACAATAAAATTACCTTTATTTTATGGCAATTTTGAAAAGGTTGTTAAATGTTGAATATCTATATGGATGAACTTATCCAAGCTCTAGTATTAAATTATTTAATAATAATTTCTAATAATAATACATAGTTTTTCTAATTGGTATATTCATGATACAACAAAAATGCTGTTATGATCTCTCTTTCCCATCATGTGAGATAATTTCTTTCTCTGATGAAATTTAGGAACTAATCCTGAGCACATGGAATTAAATAAGATTTTTTTTCTTACTTTCAAAAGTAGAAAGAGAAGCAGGTGTTTAAGTCTCAGGAGCAACATTCGCAGGTGAATTTACTTTGTTCAAATACCGTGGAAGTAGGATGTATAGGTAGTTAGGCCTGTCTTTTCCCTCTTCTCCCTGAACTCTTACACGGAAAAGGCAACTTCTTTGGGATTGTTTCACACACAGCAGTGTATGCTATATTTTACCCATATTCCCCTTCACTCTGGTGGATCTCTTGCATTTCATGATAATTAGAAATGAATGAATGAATGAGATTTATGTCGTATTTTATAGTTAAAAGGAGAATTTTCATTCATCTCTTTAGGAAAAGTCTCCACTGTACAATCTGAAATGCCTCACAGAGTACAACCGAAATGTCTCTGAAAGGATTCAGAGTAAACACAGAACCTGGTTCTCAAGATTTGGGCATGAACTGTTTTATGATCTTTACTGAAATTTAAAGAGACTTTTCTCTGTCTGAGATAGTTGCTGCATACATTGAAAAGAAATAATTGACTCTAATTCAAAACATATCCTCTAGATATGATATTAATATAATTCAACACTGGGACTTAACTAAGAGCAGAATCTATTGGTCAAAGATTTACCCACCATTACTGCATTACTTGCACTGAATACATGGAATTTTTGAATATGCAATGAATACAGGGCTATAGTATTAACATGGCCAAGCAAACAAAGTATTAACTTTGATTACACCTCATTTATGCCGATTTTTCCATTAATGTAAAATACCATAAATAGGCATAAGTCAATTCTACTATTAGAAAGTCTCACACTCCTTGATTTGAATGTTAATTTACAGAAGTATATATCAAAGTAAAATCAGATTAGCAGTTAAATAAAGCACTTGCCTTTAAAATAAGCCCTCATAGATATAAGTTTTCAGTTGTACTGAGGGATTAAAAGCAATGTTCTGCCTGCATGACATTTATTGCAAGATCAAGGTATTAACTTGTAGATAAGTGTAGAGGAATGCACATGAGCATGCTGAGTCCCTGTGCTAAAAACTCCTGATATGCTTTTTTACTGAGGATGTGAAACATATTTTATTTTTTATTAAGATAATAAAAAGGATTAGTCACATTACAGATTAATTGCCTTCACAATTTATAATCCGTATTATAAAATGAAGCTCTTTGGTTAACTGAATTCAGAAATTCATCTGAAAATGTAATCTTCCCTTATGTTTGCAGGTCTGTAAAATAAAAATTAATGCTTTTCTGTGTTAAAAATTTTGCTTAGCAGTGAGACATGTGCTATGCTTTAGCCTGCAGAAAATTTTTCTGGGACAAACATTTTGAATTAAAATGAAAATTCTGATTGTTTACTTGAAACAATAAAATTACCTTTATTTTATGGAAATTTTGAAAAGGTTGTTAAATGTTGAATATCTATATGGATGAACTTATCCAAGCTCTAGTATTAAATTATTTAATAATAATTTCTAATAATAATACATAGTTTTTCTAATTGGTATATTCATGATACAACAAAAATGCTGTTATGATCTCTCTTTCCCATCATGTGAGATAATTTCTTTCTCTGATGAAATTTAGGAACTAATCCTGAGCACATGGAATTAAATAAGATTTTTTTTCTTACTTTCAAAAGTAGAAAGAGAAGCAGGTGTTTAAGTCTCAGGAGCAACATTCGCAGGTGAATTTACTTTGTTCAAATACCGTGGAAGTAGGATGTATAGGTAGTTAGGCCTGTCTTTTCCCTCTTCTCCCTGAACTCTTACACGGAAAAGGCAACTTCTTTGGGATTGTTTCACACACAGCAGTGTATGCTATATTTTACCCATATTCCCCTTCACTCTGGTGGATCTCTTGCATTTCATGATAATTAGAAATGAATGAATGAATGAGATTTATGTCGTATTTTATAGTTAAAAGGAGAATTTTCATTCATCTCTTTAGGAAAAGTCTCCACTGTACAATCTGAAATGCCTCACAGAGTACAACCGAAATGTCTCTGAAAGGATTCAGAGTAAACACAGAACCTGGTTCTCAAGATTTGGGCATGAACTGTTTTATGATCTTTACTGAAATTTAAAGAGACTTTTCTCTGTCTGAGATAGTTGCTGCATACATTGAAAAGAAATAATTGACTCTAATTCAAAACATATCCTCTAGATATGATATTAATATAATTCAACACTGGGACTTAACTAAGAGCAGAATCTATTGGTCAAAGATTTACCCACCATTACTGCATTACTTGCACTGAATACATGGAATTTTTGAATATGCACAGGGCTCAGGGCTATAGTATTAACATGGCCAAGCAAACAAAGTATTATTACACCTCATTTATGCCGATTTTTCCATTAATGTAAAATACCATAAATAGGCATAAGTCATTCTACTATTTAGAAAGTCTCACACTCCTTGATTTGAATGTTAATTTACAGAAGTATATATCAAAGTAAAATCAGATTATCATATTTTGTATGTGGGCGGGTGTGTGATATACTAAAGGCATATTAACAACACTTATGTAAAGATCAGCAGGAAGAAAGTGGTTATGGAAGAAGTTAAATCCTGTTCCATGTATCTGCCAATTTACAAAGAATTTTTTTTTTTTAACTTAAATACAATATCATTCATTTACCTTTCTCCATTCTGTTATTAACATTATTACTGCTTTTGAATTGAAATTCTGTATTTATTTGAGTTTATTTTCTATTATATAGTATCAAAATACAGATGTGCAGAAGTGAGACTGCTTTTGAATTAGCCTTGCCTATGCATACAGTCTGAAAGTTCAGAAATAGCTCAAACTTTAAGTACAAAACAAAGATTCCCATTTTGTAAAGCAACTCTTAGGTTTTACACTAATGCATTATTATCATAATGTCTGTTGAACTGACAAAGCAAAAGTCTTCCTTCACATTTTTGAAGACTTTTCTGCATGTTGCAATTGGTTTTCCATGTGACTATTTCAAAATACTGGGAAACTGCTAAAATATAACACTTGATTTAAAAAGCTGCACCAGGATCTACCCAGTCATTTACAAATGGCTTGTTACACAAATCTTATGACAGAATTCAAGCTTGAAACTTTACTTTGATAGATGGAGAAATGAGAAAAAAGTTAATGAACTGAAATTGTTCTACCATTCTGTAGGGAAATTCAATGAAAATTTTAATAACACACTGAACCTGATGAGCAAGATACTGTGATGACAAACATAATAGTCATGTATTATATCTGGTTTGAAGTATTATATTAACATGAAAAATAATTAAAACTTGCTTACAGAACTACGTTCATATGCATAATTTGCAAGGAATCAGAGTAAATTAGGAATGAAAACTTGAGCTGTTTTTGTTTGTCACACACAGGCTGCCTAATGTAGTGAAAAATCCAGCATGAAATTCCTCATTCTGCTTCACCCTCCTCAGCCTTCTCTTCAAATAAAAATTCTATTTCAATGCAGACTTTTGGGGAGTTGATTTTTTTTTTTCCAAATAATTTTCTATGAATTATGTATAGTGCCTATGTTGTACAGCCTTGTTCATGAGAGACAGAAGGCAGATGACACCATTTACTTTATTTAAAACCATTGCTGATGTTTCTGAAGCTAAGTAACTTAGGCCAATTCATTCTCATTTTAACTCCGTTTCTTGTAATCTTTTAAATCTGACTGAAGATAACAGGTCATATAGTTAATTACTATAAATCCAAAGATATTTCTAGTGACTTTAACTTAGAAATGGATTTTACAATTTGTTTCTGAACTTGAAAAGGAACTTTTTTATTAGTTTTGACTCCTCTTAACAATTTGTGCTTAAGTCTGCCAAGATCTCCACTAATTGTTCTCATAACTTAAATATTATTTTCAGGAGAGATGTTCAAACTTTTCTTCACCATAGACTTTTGTGTATTAGTATGCAATTTTGAGCAATAAATACAACATGGATGAATTAAAGGAGGAAAAGAATACTTTCATTATCAGCCCTCAGCATGATTACTTTGGAATTGACATAACATTTCTGCATATATGAGCTCTTCCTAAGATAGGAAACTACTTCCATGTATTTTCATATTTTCATTTGTGTTTTTAATATCCCTGAGATATTGAGAGCTAAAACTTCCATATTTCCCCCCTTGCCTCCCTGGCAAAGCTATAATCCAGAACAAAGATGTCTATATTCAATAGGGCCCTTTCCTCATAGAGTCAGAATCCTTGAAGTGAGGGAGGGTCCCTTTGGGGTCTGAGACCTCAGATGTATTGTGGGGCCGGTGTTTTCCAGATGTGCTGGCTGCTGGGGCAAGGGGGAAGAGGGAGAGGCCAGACACCTGAATCCTTGCCTCTCCGTTCAGGAAGATCAATGAAACTATGGCATTTTACAGCAAAGGAATATATGGTCCAAGTGAAAGACTCAAAGTGTGGAATTAATTTGAGGAAATGCAGCTGTTTATGGTTGTAGATATATATTTAGGTTAAGTGCCCTAGATTCTTGTTAGAGGAAAGAAATAAAACTTTTAAAACATGCTTTATCTCTTTCTAAATATGGATAAGGCTTATTTAGAGATTAAAACTTCCAAAATAGGTGTCCAAATGTGAACTAAGTATCTAAGTTCCAGATACAGTCAATGAAAAACTTGGTCTTGGCTGAAGCATAAATGACTGGTACCATTTGAGATGCCTTAGGATATCTCAGACATCCAGGACACTCATGGAGCTCACAAGGATGACACAGGACCTGTGAAAGAACTACAGCCTTGTAAAGTGGCAGCTAGAGGCCAGGTGGAATACCCCAGGAAACCCAAATTAATACTACATTTAAAAGTTGAGTTGCATGTTAAGTGTTTATTTAAACCGGGCTGAGACACTTTCTATTCACTGTACTGACTAGACCTTTGATGTCTGTAATAAGAGTTTAGACACCCAGTTCACACCCATATGACAATCTTTACTCACCTAAATTTGGTGTCTTATTCTACAGTTGAACTGTTCTTGGCATCCCAAAATGTCACATGAACCTTAAAAGTTCCCATTTCTCCCCATTGACTGTGCAGAAAGCCAAAGGTGACTTGCTCAGCAGGAGGCCTCTACACTGCAGGTGTGAGAAATTCAGCAGAATAAGAATACAGAAACTCAGCTTTAGAACTTAATGATGAAAAAATCTTAATAGCCACATATCTGATGCACATAATTTATAATCTATGTTTTCAGGAAGTTTAGATCTTTTATTAGAATCAGTGCATCATAGAGAGAGAAGGAAAGAAAAACATTTAGCATCTGGTTTCTTGGCCTCTGCCCTAATATTGTCAGCTTGGCTTGTCAATTAGTGTCAATTGTGATTATATTGATATGTGTGCTTTATGGTTTCTGCCTAGAATTAGACTCATTCAACAAACTCAGATACTACAGCGAAGTCCATGGCTTCTGCCTTTCAGTCACTACTGAATTAAATATTAAGGCTACTTTTTTAAGAAGAAGGGAGTCAGGCTTAGTTATTTTCATCTTTCACCTTTATTTACTGATTTTTTTTTAATTGGACTGAAGTTAGTAAAATGATTTTTTTTTAATTGGACTGATGTTAGTAAAATGAACAAAATTTTACCCTGTTTATTGGGGACAATATTACATAAATTATTGTTTACTTACTTCATAATTAAGCATACTATGATTTTATGAAAGTAAGTTAGCTGATATTCTTTGTCTAAGATAAAGTCTTATTCTGATCCCATTTGTATTGTACTAAATTGAGAATGTTCTCCTGAAGCCAATATAGGGAAGCTTTTGAGGAAAAAAAGAAAAAAAAAGAAAAAAAAATCACAAACCCCCTCATTTTTATTGTTGCTGTTGTTATTTTACTGGAATATTATCCTACTTTCCTATATGAAGTAATATAACATTAAATATTAATACAGTGTAAAAACTTTACAAGAAACTATATATCTGTCTGTGTCAGTGTGTTACAACAAACATCACCAAAGTTAATCAATTGTATGTATCATCTGTTATATTTTGGTTCGCTTTTGATAAATTGTGATTTGACAGGGGAAAAAAAAACATTTTAAGAATACTCTTTGGCTGCCTTCTTATATGTGTGTATTCTTATTTTTAATCGAAAGTTCCATCCAGAGGATGTTATTCATAAGTGTGAGATTCATCACGCTTAACTTTAGCAATATGAAAGTTAAAGGGCTTATCTGTGATTTAGCTCACCCAACCTTAGAAGCTGCAATTCAGTTACAGATTGAGATGTCTAAATTCATGTGCTCACAATACAGCTGTTACATTTCAGCCAGGGAACACTTAAGATGCCTTAACATAATCATCCATAACACTTAAGGTATGCTAAAGTATCTTGCCTGTACTCCAGCTGCCAGTCCAGAAAAGAAAATGTATTAAGCCTGTGCAGGTATATCAGTTACCCTAGGATGCCTTAAAGACTGTCTAAGCATGCACAACTCAAATGATATTTAAACTCTTTTTTAAATCCAGTCCCAATGTCTACCCTGAGTTCAAAGAGGATGGGACTATATCTGAATGTCATTGATCATAACTACAGTAACTACTACTGCTAACCCATTCTAGTAGTTTTAATATAAAATAATTAGCCCACATGACAAACAAAAATAATTCCTATTTTTTTTTTTTTAATTAAACAAAAATTCTCATGGATATATTCTTCTCTGCTTGTCTAGTCAGGCAATGTCAGTCAAAGCCAAAGGCAGGGGCATCAAAGGTGGTTACAGATATCCAACAGGATTTCTGAGAAGGAATTGCATAATCAGACCCTAGCAAGCAGGAAGGTGAGGGGGGAGAACACAACAACAAAAAACCCACAACTCTTAAGCCCATTAATGAATCTCTGGGCCAAATGCTGAGCCCACAGGAAATACACTGTGTGTATTCACAATTCTAAATGAGCAAGAAGTAGAATTAAATCCTAGGCTCAGAGTCCAAGTACAAATTGGCTCATGTTCGTGTTGCCAAAGGCTAGTCCCCTCTGTAGCAATTTTGTCTTGGACAGAGCTAGTGGAGAATGCCAAAAAAAGAGTTAGGTTATGATATAACAGTTATTTAGTATGGATTCTCCATTATGGATTATTTATTATGTATTATAGCTCCAGTGCTTGAACTCACTCAAGTTCTGGTTTCATTAACTTATCAGGATAGATAATCCTGTTCCAACCAAAGAGGTATGGGCCACTCAGTCCAATGCAAAGGATCTACCTCACACAATTATATTTTCTAAATTTTCTCTTTCTTCCACTACTGTTTGACAATTTTGTCCTGCATGAGAGATTAAGATTGATTCCTCATCAATCCAGACAGAACAGGGATTTGCAACTGACTTTCTTCTCTCTACAGGAATAATTGGTTTTGAATTAACTAGTAAACCCCAACATTTGGAAAAAGAGTGTTAATTCAGTGAAAACTCAGAAATTTATCTGTGGATGAGATTTAGTCTAAAAAAATATATGTTCTGATGAAACATGTATGTTGATAATTTCCATTTGCTTTCTGTATCATGCTAGATATGATTAAAGCTCCATTAATACCAGTACTATCAACCCTTCTATAGCAATTATCTGAAATTTAGCATTCTTTACTAAATGTCTCTATCATAAGCTTGTTCCTTCCTAATCAGAAATTTATTGCTTTCAAATAACCAACTGCACTGATAAAATCCATGTAAATGAACCATATTGCAACATTATCTGACCAGTACTCTGTTAATGATGTAACACTAGTATAGAATCATAGAATCATAGAATCATTAAGGTTGGAAAAGACCTCTAAGATCATCAAGTCCAACCGTCGACCCAACACCACCATGCCCACTAAACCATGTCCCTAAGTGCCTCATCTACACGTCTTTTAAATACCTCCAGGGATGGGGACTCAACCACTTCCTTGGGCAGCCTCTTCCAATGTTTCACCACTCTTTCAGTAAAGAATTTTTTTTACTTATTTTTTAGTAGCCAGAACTGATCCGTTAAAATGTGCAACCTATTTTTAAACCTTATTAGCAAAATATTTTCTTCACTTTTATTTCATTCCTAATTTTATCCATATAACACAATGGACATGCTCAGGTACAACACAAAATTAGGCTAAGAATCGTTACATTTATTATTCAGATTGGAACTTATGAACACTATGGATTTGTTCAAAAACACAAATGGACTTAATTTAACATACTTGCCTGCAACTGAGCTAATAAGTTTGGGCAGACAGCAATTTATGAATCTGTAGTAAGAACCACTTCCTTCTCAGCTTAATTTCAATATTGCCTTATTATAAGGCCCAAATAAACAGTCTAATCATTATCTTAAATATACCTTCTCATTTATTTATTTCCAGAGGACTATCATCTTATACTAAAATTTTAGTTCATTGAGATCATCTTTCAAAAACATAAGTGCTTCCTGTTCCCATGAGCACCTTTAGCTAATGCCAGTAACACCTTTCTCTCTGTTGTTCAGACCTGCAGTTCTTCCTGAAAAATTTCAGCAAACCTGCAGGGGCTAGCACCTGTATTTAGTGCATTCCTCTTGTTCATTCTTACACTGTCATATTTTGACTGCGCATCGTGTTCTTACATTCAAAAGAATATATATCTAAATTAAAGCACAAAAAAGACAAAGAAAAAAAAAAGGAAGAAAAAAAAGACAGAAAGAGAGAGAAAATAGGTTTTGGTGTTTTTCTCCCTGTAAGATATATGCATCTTAATTTACTATGGGAAGTAAGAAAACAGAAAACCCTTAAACATAGAAGGTATCATTATTATTTTTACTACTACTACTATTATTATTCTCTGCCACACATAATGTCATAGGGAAGAACACAATTTCTGATAGGGAACTAAGATTATTGCAACAGTTAAAATGCACCCAAAAAATTTAGAAAATTGTTTCTATTTCAGTGGTTTAGAGGTATCCATCGACCTAGCTATTTGAAGAATGTTTCCAGGAAAAGATCATTTTTTCATTCACACATTATTTTTCAATTGCCATGATCTTCACCACATACCAGAGAATTAATACTATGCTTATATTTTGAGTAGATCCTGTTTGTCAATATTTTCTTACAAAGTTAACTGAAATAGAGAAAATTCCACAATAAAGACACCTGATAAAATAACCTTTATAACCACAGTAACTAATTTTGAAATGTTTGCTTCCTAAACTGTAACAGCTTATTTTTCAATTGCCATGATCTTCACCACATACCAGAGAATTAATACTATGCTTATATTTTGAGTAGATCCTGTTTGTCAATATTTTCTTACAAAGTTAACTGAAATAGAGAAAATTCCACAATAAAGACACCTGATAAAATAACCTTTATAACCACAGTAACTAATTTTGAAATGTTTGCTTCCTAAACTGTAACAGTAGAAAAAAATCTTACACTGTTTTTATGTTTTCATTCCCTCCATTTGTACCCAGCCTAAGTTCTGACACTTCTTTCTAAAAGTCGATATTGCCTGCGGAGTGTCCAGTACACAATACTGCCAAATTCGTTGTACCATATTTATCCTGGGCAACTTGATACATCCACTTACAATATGACTAATAGTCTCTGGGGTCTAGCCACATATTCTACACCCTGCACTTAAATCTTTCCTACTATCTGTCTTCTCTTTAAGATATCTCATGTGAATAGGTTGTTACTGTGTGTCCATAATTAAATTATATTTTTTCCTTTTCAATCCTTCTGTGAAAAACCACTTACAGTTTGGCACTTTCTTTTCATAAACCAGATTTTTTCTGAAACACTTTCCACTTTATTTTCTCATCCATTGCTAGCATTTATCTCTCATTGCAATCATCTTAATGACTTCAATAATGACTACAACCCTGGAGTATTGTATTCCTCATTTATATTTCAAGATTGACCCAAGAATCAGTTTTTTACTATTATGGTAGCAGCAATAACTGTCAAGATTTTTTTGTTGTTGTTACATTTTTGTTTCCTGAGCCTTCTATTACTTTATGATGTTTCTATTATAGTTATTATGTACTATAGCAATTTCTAAAGGCATCGGCTGAAATAGGAGTCCCATCCAAAAGCAACCATTAGGATGCAATCCCCAAGTCAATTTGAAAAGACAAAAATAAAATCCAAGTTAGGAAAACAGATGGAAAAAGTGTGTGGGATACATCTGACCTAATTGATACCCTCTAAAAACAAACAGTTGTCCTTTAAAAATTAATTGTCATGTCTCAGCTAACTATCTCTGATATCATTTAATTTGTATAATTTCAAGGGTTTGATTTAGTTCTCACGTGCATTTAATTATCTGCAGTGCAGGTGTATATAGCTGAGCTACATTTAGGATTCAACACGTCTGCCCATTCATAGACATGCAGTGCCATTTGTGGTATCTTGAAGTAGCTTGCCTGGGCACCAGCCGACCATATGTCCCACAAGCCGTGAGTCTTTTCTGTCAGCACCATGCAGAAAGATCGGGTAACAAAGTAATTCAAATTACTTATGTGGGCCAAGTGAACCAAGCCACCAGCCTCCTAGTGTAGATCCAGAGTTCAATTCAGTTGAACTGAACACGGTTCACTCAACACGAGTGTCTAGTCCTATTTGAGATGCCCTAATGCATCCCACCTGGGCTCCAGTTTCCACTCCAGAAATATATGTGTGCCCTAGGCCTTATGTTGTATCTACCAGCATCACACACACATCTCAGACACTCCAGGACACCCCTTAGGGCACTACTGGCTTGTGCTAAGGAGCTCATTCAAGCCAGTCAAGCTAGGAGAGACAAATACCACCTACATTCTAGGTTACAGAGTGATCCAGAAAATGAGTCGCATTCCCTAATTTTTTTCCATCAGACTATACTGCTTCTTAATTTCTTCATAGCTGTTCTGCATTACATTTTCCACTGGTCTCCAAAGTTTTTGTTGTGGCTTCCCAGCCCATCTTTAGTATTGGAACTCTCATTTAAAGGAACACAAACCATTATCTTCCCATTCTTTTGCTTTCCTCAAGTCACATTTCAATGCATCTTGCTTGCTAAACTTCCCACTTGCAAGAGAGTTGGTTGATTCAGGAATGAAGTAACACAAACCAAGCATGACAAACTGTGCTTAGACACGCTTTGAGACCAAAGCTTGAGGGGTCTGTCTGAACAGTCATGACATCAATAAAAGTCATTAATAGCTAACAGCATTTGTTCCACTGACTTAGTTGGAAACTATCTGAGAAGGATCAATCTTCCTACCTAATGGAAAGGGAGAAGGCTGGAGAAGGAGTTCTGATGGCACCGATATTTCTATGGGGCAAATGCTAGAACACTTTGTGCCACTGATACCACTAAAACAATGGCATTTAAAGCAGTCATTCACCTAGAGTCAACTCAGTGTCTTCTACAATGGGCTGTTTCTGTCCATTCTTTCCTCCACTACGAATTTTCAGTCTTAGCCTTCAAGTGCTTAATGCAGGAGACTGCTATTTCCTTCAGGGGAATTTCTGCTGACTTTGTTCCTCTCACATAACTGAAGAATATATTTAAGAAGTATACACAGAAACTGATTCAGAAACTTGAGCTGGTAAATTAAACCATGCAGCACAATATGTCAATTGACCTGGTAATTAATCTTGGAGGAGTAGTACTGATGGATCTCATTTATATTTCTCCACCTATAAGATAATATCATAAAAGTTTCTGAAACTCTCAGACAATTATGTTGAATATAATCTTCTGTTACAGGTTAACCCATTAAGGTACCATTGCTAAACATAATCATAATGAATGTAATGTAATGTAATGTAATGCAATACAATACTTGCAACATTTTTTAGTCCACATTTTTTCCAGTGCTAATATTCCTCTGTCTGGGAAAAACTGAGGACAATAAAAAAGATTCTTGTGATTTTAATTGGACATGTCCATACTCCTCATACAGTTTAAACAGATTATACAAACATCTGGGTGATCTTAGGGCAACCGTAGCTTACCACAAAAACCATGAATTCTTCACTTTCTGACTTGTTCCCAAATACCAAAAAAAGGTACTTATGCAGGAGCCAGCTCAGAAGTCCTGCCCATTGCCTGGAAATTTCTGTACCATGAATCACAAAGAATTCCCACAAATTTGAACTGCACAAACACATGGAACAAGATTCAGCCACAGAAATTGCCCTACCTCACATATATACCTATGGAAACCTTTTTATATACAAAAAGATCTACCTGCTGAAGTCCATAATCATCTAAGAATGCTCACTTTCGATCACACATGAATAAAAATGTAACCAAACCCACTCTGACTATCCAAATAGTATAAACAATTGCACTAAACTCTCGAACAAAATCCTGCTTTGTTTTGCAACTGAACAAGCCACTGACAAAAAAAGAGAAAGATGTTGCCCCTTTACTAAGAGCTACTTGTCTTTGGGAGACTTTCATATTTGGGAGACCTAAAAAACTTCTCATGGGTAATGGGAGCTAGAGATTATTCTGTTGGGAAGGAGGAGCATTTTGCAACTTCTTGCTGCCCTAACTTTCATCCTAATGAGTTTTGCCACCAGTTTAAGAAAGTGTGAAATGTTCACCTTTTGTAGTTAATGGCTGTTCTACCCGAGTAAAGACTAGTACACAAAACCTTTTCTTCTCCATCAGATAAAATCTGACCCCACTCTTGCTAAAGAAGAAGTTTACATCACCTTAATTTGCAAGCAGAACTGAAACAGTGTATTTTCAATGCAACTGCACTTAAGTTATAAAATAACCTGCCACAACAAATAATTTAGTAAAGCAATATAATAACACATTCCTGTGCAGTTCCAACAGTACACTTCTGCTCAAAATGATACATATCACCTATGGGTATTAATTTAAAACTTTATCAGGTTGCTCCTAGAGTTCAATTCAGTCTTCTGCAATGGCATGCAAGAGGCTACCATGCATACAGGCACATATTTCTATGGCAACAGTTTAAATTCTAGGCTATTCTTAGTTGAAGTGTTTGCAGAAAAAATAAAACTTTTTTTTTTTAAACTAACTAAACAAGATATCTGTTCCTTTCCTGTCTGTCCTTTCTGAAACAACAGAAACCTCTTTACTATGATGATTATAAGCTATAAGAAGTAACTTAATGTGATATATGTTATGCTTGAAGTTACAAGATTCTTAAGTTAGCAGAAAAAAATGCACGTTTTGACGCAACATGGATATTATATAGGTTTCTAATGTTAGAAGTATTATCACAACAGTTAGGCTTTATCAAAATGAATAAAACATTTAATTTTTTTTGTTATTGTTGTTAATGTCGTACAGCTAAACATATTTAACAT
Source organism: Aptenodytes forsteri (assembly GCF_000699145.1). Taxonomy (NCBI): domain Eukaryota; kingdom Metazoa; phylum Chordata; class Aves; order Sphenisciformes; family Spheniscidae; genus Aptenodytes; species Aptenodytes forsteri. The sequence continues at coordinate 7,216,481 of NW_008795138.1, read as the reverse complement.
ATTTGCACTTCACTCTCCTTCAATACCTCCTCAATCATCCCCTTTTTTTCTCTTTTTTCCCCTCTTATTTTTCTCTTTGGTTGAGTGTTTTGTTTTGATAAAAATAACCTTGGAAGTACTAAACATGCAAATAAGATAAACATCCTAATTCAAAGCCTGGTAATTATTATGTAATCTCAGGGAGTTAGGTGATCTGTGTGTCTTAAGGGCGAGTGTCTGCAAGGTGGAAGAAAGAATCATGTGAATGTTAAAATCAGAAATTGACATAGAAAGAGAAAGGGTCATTTTGTTATTTCCCCCCAACCCCAACCTAGAAACAGAGTGATAAATGCGTATCTTCAACACTTAAATTGAACTGACATTTCTGTTTAAGTGTGCCAATGGACTAGGACTTTAAGGAAAGTAAATAAGCAAAATTACAAGTTTATGCTACTTCTCAATGATGACAAATCAAAATGACATCTATTTAGCATTATATTCTCTGGAATCAATGCATGTCTGATCTCAGTCAGTGATTTGACATCTTTAATTTACTATATCTTTTATCTTAACTTCCGTAACAGTGCTTGTAACGTAACTATGATTTCTTAGTATGGGATGTACCCTTAATGCTCTCAGTTCTTCAATTTTATCACCACAATATTGTGGAGAAGGCAGCAAGACCTAGGTAGTCATCTAGGGGTGCAGTGGCTTGTTCTTAAATTTTTTTGGACTATGCCTAAGCTAAAGTTGATGGCCTCCTGAGGACAGAAATACTGGCTCACATGTAAATGCATTTTCTTTTTCTTCTCAGTCTGGTAGATTGCACAATGCACAATGGCAAACTAGTGCCTCTACTGCCATCACTTTGTCTTACACAGAAAGTCCTGGCAGAACAATCAGTCTAACAAAGCAGCAAGGGGGAATAAAGAAGGGCCCTGGAAATAGGAACGGTTTGTATGGTTAAGCAGGACATTCCCTTTTCAGAGCTACACAACCAAACTTCAGCGTATTTTCTAGGAGACTGCAGACCTTTCCACAGTGATAAAGGATTCTGGAGGAATGATCTATTCCCCATGTTTAATACTTCATGAACACCTGGGATCAGGCTTCTGCCTCATTTTCAAGAGTGCATCTATTGCAATGTGTATGTATGTCTGGTTTCTCCTTGCATATCCCAAAGGTGGGCATTTTCTATAAAGCAAACCGAATCAGTACTTGAAGTTTAGCAAGTCCTTTATGGTGTTTTACTCTTTCAAAGGATTCTCTGCCTGGAGAAAGCCAGAAGCAACGTGACTGAAGTTCTCCATATCTCCACTGGGACTTGAGCTGTGAGTTACAAGTGATCTGCAGGGGCTTTCACCTTTACAGGTTTTACTGAGTTTAGGGGCACTTTCCCTTACAGGAACGGGATCAAATGCGAGCTGCCTGAAGTCCAACTGCAGCACTGCGCCGCGGTTTTTTTTCAGCATTTAATATCAAAGCGTGCAGCAATCCAGAGCAGGGATGGGAAAGTCGCTTCGCTAATTAGTTTTCCCACTTGCAGCAGCTGCTGGAGCCCAGCCGCCCGCAGCAGCCCCGCCTCGCCAGCAGTCCGGCAAGCTGCCTACGGGCCTGAAGTGCTGACCGGTGAAATCCGGCTCCGGCTTAATGAGACCAAGCTAGGCAGAGTCAATTAAATCAAATCCCCACTAACATCCCTAATATATCTGCAGTGTGTGCAGCAGAGGCGGCGGCAGCGGCGGCAGCAGCGAGAGATTCACAGTATTAATAAAGGGATTCACTGCCGCATTACAAAAAAAAAAATAATAAAAAAAAGGGAAATCTCCCAAGTAAAAAAAAAAAAAAAAAAAAAAAAAAAAAAGGAGGCGAGGGAGAGGGGAAGAGGCAGGAAACTTCTGTGTGTTATTTACATTGGGGAAGGGGTGAGGGAAGGGTGTTTGTGCCTCTGCCTGTGAATGAATGAGAGAGAGGGAGGGAAGGAGGGAGAGAAAGAGAGAGGGAGGGAGGGAGAAAGACACACACAGAGGGCATTGAAAGGAGGCTCTGTCCCCTAAACCCAAATAACCCACTTGCAAGAACTGATGCTGGAAAAATGGTAAGGACCCGGAGTTGAAAACATTTCCACTTTAATACTGAAAAAATATGCCATTATAAAATCCTCGAATAGAATTAGTAAGTTTCACTTGCTTCCTCAGTTCTGGTTTCCTCAAGTTATAGTAAGATTTACAACAGCACAGAATTTTCTACCATTAAACTTTGCAGCCTAAGCACTAGAGTGACATTAATTGGTCATGCTTAACTGCCTTGGATTTTTTTTTTTTTTAATGTTTACACTGTTACTATAATAGAAATCAAGGGTACTAATTTTTACATTCAGATGGAAAGGCAATACTGAATATGTATATTGAAAAAGAAGAGAGAGAAAACAGAACCAAAGCCTCCCCTCCCCCCTCCCCGAAAAAAGAAACACAACCCACCATCAACAAAGCAATTTCTCTCCAGCAAAGTAAATTCCCACCTCAAAAAAAAAAAAAAAAGAAAAAAAATCCAATGAGAATATTCATGCAACTATGTCTTAAATAAAACCTTTACAACTTTTTCCACGGCAAAAGTACGATCTCTACTGCCTATTGATCACACAAAAATGGCGAAATGGCACTTTTTATTATTATACTGTATTTTGTATATAGAAGGTTTGATACGAAGGGACTTATCAGGTAAGAGGGATGATGGTGTGAACTAGACGCTGCTTCCAGTTGGAGGCTGGAGCGTCCCTGGGGTGCGTTGTATCCATGCGAGCCATGCAGCACTTTTTTTTTTTTTTTTTTTTTTTTTTTGTCCATTTGTCTGTTTGTTTCGGAGTTGGAGTCATTTATTTACATTACATTCATGCCTTCGTGCAACTTTCCACTCCTGCTTTGCTGTCAGGAGGAGGCCGACACCAGCCTTTCCTCCGCCCCCCTCCTCTTCCCGGCCTCTCCGGGAGGGGTCGGTCCACAAGCGAAGAGGGCAAAAAAAGCAAAACAAACCCCAACACAACAGAACAAAAGCCCAACAAAACCAGGAGCCGTGTTTCGCCCCGCCGGAGCCGAAGGAAGCGGGTCCTCGCTCGTCCGTTGCTGCCCCGGCAGCGCACGGGCGGGGGATGCGCCCACCGCGCCGGGTTACGCGGAGCTGCGGAGCTGCGCCCCGGCGCCGGGCTCCCCCCACCGCGCACCGGGCCTCGGTGCTTGCTATGGGGGTCGTGAGGAGGGGCGTGCGTG
>NW_008795138.1:7210806-7213198 GCF_000699145.1 Aptenodytes forsteri | reverse complement strand
CAGGGAGTGGGAGCCGCAGTCGTAAACCCTGTGGGCCCCGTCGGCAGCGTAGGGCCCGTTGTGCCAGTAGGACGAGTCGCAGACCGTCTGCAAGGAGTTGATTTCAGATGCAGAGGAGTTGGCGTCCCTCCTTTTGGACCGCTTTCTGTTCCTCAGGATGAACACCAGCATGCCAACCACCGTGAAGGCAGAGGTTACAAAAACCAGCAGGAGCCCTGGCACCAGCACCGAAATAGAGACCCGGCTGGTCTCCAAGTAGGAGTTGGAGTGAGTACCTGTCTCTGTCAACCCGGTGCTGTTTTTGTTAGTAGAAGTTAATGTGGGCGAGATTTTTAACTGAGGGCAAATCACATCGTTGGAGAGAGACTCGAAATCCTCTTTGAAGAAATCTTCAGGGGACTCGCACCTCAGGTCACTCATAATCACCTTGGGGCGCAGCATCTCTGCCCACTGTTTGAAAGGCACGATAGGGCAAGTACAGTCCCACGGGTTGCCGTGCAGGTCGATCTGGGTGATGGAGGTGAGCTGGTCCAGCACCCCTGCCACCGGGAGGTACATGAAATAGTTGTTGTGTATGCTTAGCTTGGAAAGCGAGACCCCGGCGAACACGTCTACTGGGAGAGACCTCAGCAGGTTGTTGTTGAGGATGAGGACTCTCAGTTTGGGCATCGCATTGAAGGTGCCGGGCATGATCAGCTGGATCCCGTTAAACTCCACGTTCAGATACTCCAGGTTTTGCAGACCAGCGAATTTCTCCCGGGACAGGGTGTCTAAGTAGTTGCTATCCATGTAGAGCCATCGGAGATCAAAGAGGTTCTTGAACGTGTTGTTCTCAACGGTGGCAATGTTGTTGTTGCCCAGATCAAGTAAATTAAGTTTCCAGTAATCCAGAAAGTGGGATTTCCTGATGGTGTGTATTTTGTTGTCTCTCAGAAACAGCTCCTGCACATTGGACGGCTTGGGCTTCAAATCCACCAAGCTGCTCACATTCCTGTCATTGCAATTAACCTTTAAACCCGAGCCAGGGATCTGATCGCAGCTGCAGATCTGCGGGCAGAACAAGGTAGCTGTTAGCTTGCTTTTGGCACTAACTGTCGACACGGCAGCAGTGGGTCTGGTCTTGATTTGCCAGTTGACGGGAATCTTTGTACCTCCGTTTGGACCAGATCCTGGCGTGGCAGGGTCTTCTTTGCCATGTATTTTAAAAGGGGTTGGAATGGGACCAGGATCGCAGGTTTCTTCTTCAGCAGGGGGAGCAGCTAGGCTAGAATCCACTCTGTTCTTTTTGCACAGCTCTTGCTCTGTGGTCTCATTTAAATCTTTGCCCTGCAACCTAGTGGGAGCCTCACAAATCACTCTGCCGATCAAAGCGTTTTTGGGTATGTTTTCCAGCCATTCCTTCAACGACAGCAGATCGCAAGTGCAGTCCCAGGGGTTATCCTCTAGCAGGATTTCAGCAATGCCTGGGATCTGCTCCAGGACCTCCTCGTAAGGCAAGGTTTTAAGACGGTTTCCCCGGAGGTCGAGGTGGGTGATCGGCACATACTGAAACACGTTGGGGGGCAAGGTGCTGATGAGATTGTCATTTAAAATCAGCACCTCTAGCTTGTTTAAGTCCCTAAATGCTCCCGGGTCAATATCCCGCAATAGATTAAAATCTGCCTGGAGGTATTCCAGATCGTCCAGCCCCAGGAAAGTCTGCTTCCTGAACGATTTGATCTTGTTGTTGTTTATGTGCAAGCGTTTCACCAGCTGCAGCCCAAGGAAAGCCCCAGGAACAATCTCATGCAAACCGTTGTTTTCCATGTGCAAACTGACTGCATTGTAAAAGTTAGCAAACTCATTAGGGAAAAGTCGAGTCAGGGAATTGCCATGCAGGAATAAATGGTAAAACTGGGAAGTTGGGGCGGTGAAATGTTGCAGGCTGGTAAATCCCTTTTTCTCACAGTCTACGTGCAAATCCCCTTCTATCTCGTTGCAGGCACAGATCTTCTCTTTGCAAACGTCCCCTGTAATGTTTCCAGCAGCAAAACAAAGAGACGTCTCCAGCAACAGAATCCAAAGCAGCATTTTTAAACCGAGCGATTCATTCCCGATCTCATCACAAAGTAACAGCAACCATCCTCCTCACACGGAAAGCAATTCCAGTTCATTCAATACATGAAATGTCCGAACCACCACCAAAGGGGGAGAAAAAAAAAATGTGGGGAAGGGGAGCAGGGAGGGTCGGCGAAGGGGGGGGACTCTTTCTTTTCTCCTCTATCCCTCTCTCCCCCCCCCACGTACAAGTGCAACAGCCCAGATTCCAGTCAATAATTATATCCACAAACTATCCAGGCACGTACTGCAAGGCACGCAAAAAAAAAAAAAAAAAAAAAAAAAAAAAGGAAAA
>NW_008795138.1:7209381-7210307 GCF_000699145.1 Aptenodytes forsteri | reverse complement strand
CCTCCTCGCTCGCTCGCTCGCTCGCTCTTCTTTCCTTTTTCTTCCGCTGCTGCCGAGTCGCACGCTCGCACACACTCACATGCACGCAGAGGGAGAGTTGCTAAGAGGCTCTGCTCGTTTCAACCTGGTGCACTCTGAAAGATCTGACACCCTCTGCTGAGCTGCAGTGGCAAAAATCCATCTGCTGAGGGAATGCTGGAGGAAAAAAAAAAAAAAAAATCAATCCACGTACAGGGCAAGCGTTAAAAACGTTGGCATTAAAAGCTGTCGCTCTATTTAGATGCTTTCTCCTAAATGGATTATTTAATTTATTTCTTTTCTTTTAAGATGGAAAGTTTAGCATTCCCCTCCTCCCGGCCAGTTCCCTATTGCCCCCATTCACACACACTCACACCTGCACAAGCAGGAGAGGAAGGTGCGTTTGCCTTATTGTATTTCCCAATGGCTTGAACAGAATTAGTGTCAGGGTGTCAAGCGAATATCAATTTGAGGTAATTATTCTGCACGCCATTTTTATCGTTGCTTTAAACGCATTTCGTCCTCCCCTGCAGTCTATAGTGTTTCATGCTGGATTTGGTCTCTTGCTGGCGTTCTCTATGCAATGTTGAACCGCGGATTATTGCCTTATATATACATTTTTTTTATAATTTAGATGATCACAGAGAAGAAGGGGGGGAGGGGGGAGGGGATTGCTGCACTGTTAGCAATTCACGCTACCTGTTCCCACAGAGTATAGTGTCTCCCTTAAGGAGGGGAGGAGAGGGCTGAAACTGACAGCTGTGCATCTTGACATTCTTATCTCTATATAAAAATCTAGAGATACGTGTATGTACATGCACAGATATTTATTTAGGGATGCTCCTAATATCCTCTCTGTGGAAATAAAACCCCTGCTACCCTCGACCCCCTCCCCCCTCCTTCTCTCC
>NW_008795138.1:7201195-7209330 GCF_000699145.1 Aptenodytes forsteri | reverse complement strand
AGAGGAGGAGGAGAAGGAGGAGGAGGAGGAGGAGGCGGGGGCAGGAGAGGCAGCCCGGCGGTGCGGTGCCTCCTGCAGCCCGGGGCTGTACCTCTCCCGTCCGGCGCCGCTGGTGAACTTTGCGCTGGGAGGGGAGGAGGAGGAGAAGGAAGGAGGAGGAGGGAAGGAGAAGGTGGAGGAGGAGAAGGTGGAGGAGGAGGTAGAAGAAGAAGTCGGCCTGCTTTTTTTTTGGGAGAGGCAGCCCGGCCGCCGGGTGCCTCCTGCAGCCCGGGGCTGTACCTCTCCCGTCCGGCGCCGCTGGTGAACTTTGCGGCATACTGGTAGGGGGGGATGTAACCGCGGGGGTGGGCTGGAGGAGGGTTATTTATAGAGGAAGCCAGGGAGCCATATGGAGCCTGCACCCCCTGGTCCCGGCGGCATGCTAATTTGGTCAAAGCTTTTCCCTGGCTGCCGTTTGCAAGTAAATTAGACATCCTGCCGACGATGATCTTATCAAACTAATGTAATTAGACCACAGACAAGTTACAACAGTTACCGTGGCCATTTCGGGTCCCCAGGATGAAGATCTGGCCTTTCGGTTCGTTACGGTGGGCAGGGACTACGGAGGGAGGGGGGAGCAGGGGGAGGAAACGGGAGGAGGAAACGAAACAGACAAAAAGAGAGAAATCCTGGCCCTGAAAAAGCCTGCCCAATAAATTACAAACGGGCCAGAAGAGATAAAATGCCACTGAGAACCGTGGCCATTTCGGGTCCCCAGGATGAAGATCTGGCCTTTCGGTTCGTTACGGTGGGCAGGGACTACGGAGGGAGGGGGGAGCAGGGGGAGGAAACGGGAGGAGGAAACGAAACAGACAAAAAGAGAGAAATCCTGGCCCTGAAAAAGCCTGCCCAATAAATTACAAACGGGCCAGAAGAGATAAAATGCCACTGAGACAGAAAGCGCAACAAGAAATATATTAGTGGTTTCATTAGGAAAAAAAAGAGGGAAGGAAACTTGGCGCCACGTTGAGGCGCGTTAATTCATTTCTCCTGACGGTTTCTTTGACTTTGTCTCTCGGTGATGTAGGGGTGTGTGTGTGTGTGCTAGGCTGGCTGGAAACCTTCCGTGGATCAACAATTGCAGCCTCGAAGTGCAAGGGGACCCGGAGGCAGAGAAGCCCCCAGTAAACTCCGTGGAGGGAGGTGGGAGAGTCAGCGGAAGCGGCAAGGGTTGCGGTGGGGTGGTGGTAGGGGACCCACTCGCCGGGTGTCAGCAGCAGTGACAAGATCACCATGAGTAAAGGCTCAGGGGAGGAAAGGCTGAAAATCTGGAGCCTGGTGAACGCTCACTGGGATGTGGGGCAGGAGGACTAAAGAGCTTGTTCTCCTCCTGCCTTAAAATAAAACTTCTGAGCAACTTTATCTTCGTGTTATTAAAATTGCTCAGGCACCGTAAAAACAATCAAAATGCAACCAGAGGACCTGAACATTAACAAGATATTAAATAAATAATTACGAATCAAATAAAAGAAAGGAGACAATGACCTGTTGTCAAAGCATGAAGGACAAATTGTGTGCTTCTTCCAAGGGACCTGCTCAGAGGTGGGAACTAGTGGAAGCCATCTGGGGTCCTAGAATTTCAAAGTGGAAAAAAAAAAAGGTAAAAAAGCTGCCAGAAGATGTAAGAGTGTTTATGGGTGATATGTAACTTCCAAAAGAATATCTAAATAAGGAACCCATTGTGTTTTCAGCTCTATACTTTGGAACAATATTGAGAGATTTATGTCTCATATATATGATATATGTATTGAGAGAGCATCTGCCATGCAAAGGTTAGCATCTAGAAGACAAGTCAGAGAGGAAGAAAAAAGGCATCATCCATTTTAGATTTGGTATCTGAAGTTTTGGTTCTGTGACTCAAGTTACACAGAAAAGGTGTGTCAGGGCCAGGAAATTAATCTATCATTACTCAGTGCCATAATCCTAAATTTCTAGATTTCCTAATTTCTTGAATTAAATTTAGAAACATGTATCTTAGGAGAAGAGGCCTGCCTCTAAGTGTTTTAAGGAAATACCTACTCCTGGATTATGTTGATGAGGATTTCTCTGACTGAAACTTTTAACTCTTTTATTTAGAGAGTGTGACAAAGTGAAAGATCATGCAGCACTGAAGTGCCAGTGAATTTGGGTCTTTAAAATTCGGCATACACATCCCAGTTTACAATCCACACACAGATTGAACAACCAGAACTCCCATTATCCCCTCCAAATTATACAGTAGATCAGATAGGGGGAAAAGCACCCAAGTCTATTTCCTTATCTGATGTCTTTTACCTCCTGTTTGCCTCTGCAACTTCTAGAAGTCTAAGGCAATGAGCTTCCTACTTATACCTTTCTTCTGGGTATAACGTCCCATATTTAACCAAACACAAGCAAATTGGCTTGGGCATCAGAGTTGCCTTTTGAATAGGAATGGGTTTACTCCAAATATGGAAAATGCCTTGAAATAGGAAAAGGTACTGGGATACTTTTACATTTTCCCAGTTGGTAATCTCCCATCTCCCCATCGCTATGACTGTGTAAGTAACACTGGTTAAGGGTGTATTTGTGTTATATTGGAACATGTTCAAAAACTAGTTACTTCATTTAACATTGTAGGTCTTGCAAAGCAGAACTCAGAGCATCTGCAAAGTTTCTACAGAACAAATATTTATTACTGTAGATACCCTTCTTGCAATACTTGTGCTATTTCTGTGGGAGGTATAATCACAATAATGACATCCTGCACTGTAGACATGATGATGTGTGTGTACACACACACACATATATATACACATATGTATATAAAAGTATGTGTGTGTGCCCTACAAATTATGATAGAAAAGTCATAGGATCATTATTTCATTTTAAATTATGTCTTTATTCGGGCTTTGGCTGTGCTGGGAGTGAAAGTTAACAAGTTGCCTCTATATGTTGATGCAACTCCTGCAGAAACTATGCTCCCCGATGCGTACAATGACTTTAAACCAGTCTGGATTATCTGGTTTTACCTAAGGATAGGACGGGCTAAACTAATACAAAGATCTCCTCCCAGAATCTTCTATCTCAGTATGTTTCACAGGCCAGTCTTTATAGAACTGAAGGATTTCTACCTAAGTTGCATTTAGGCCTAACAAGATTTCTGAAACTAGATATTTTTCTTCTTCATCTTCCTGAGGGCAGTGACGTGTGAGCGCGTTCCAGATCTCCCTGTGATATGTTCACCAGATGGAGCTTTGCAAAATGATGCAGTGGCGGATGATGATGATTAAAAAAAAAAAATTAAGAAAGAAAAGAAAGTTAGAGAAGTGGTTTGCCTACTTCTATCTAGTGGGTAGGAGACTGGCTCAGGATGAGAAAATAAAAATTCTCTATCTTTTGCAGTGCAAGAGCCAGCCCACATGTTCCTCTTTCTTGGCTCATACCCTCAACTACCAGGCTACCAGCCCTCTTGCTGCAGCTGTTCTACTTTACAAGAAAAATAATTTTGAGATCCCTTGAACCAGAGAGAGAGAGTGGGGGAGCATGAGCTTACAGGCTGTTGCTTACAGTACCCACCAGGGTGTGCAAAGCCCTTGGAGGACTTGCTTGCATTGTGCTTTCATATGAGACCGAGCTTGACCTATGAGACTTCACACATCAGATGTTTAGACTGTGGAGCAGGTAGTAAAACCCATAGACTTTCTTTCTCCAGTATACATATTCATCAGACCTTGTGATAATTTTGTGTTGGAAACATTGGCTCGAATAGGTCACAGGGTTAGTCTTAAAAGCTTCAAACACTAGGTGTCAGAAAAGTGAATAGGAGTCACAAAGGTGGACAGATTTTGCATCCAGCCTAGGTGTAGTCTGCCATAAAAGCCATGTAGTCATTTCACTTTGAAATTCTGATGATGTGGAAGCAGGAGGTGTATTTAGCGAGTAGGCCAGGCCAAGGTCCTGACCAGAATTTCTTATTTAAACTATATATATTGATCTGAGTTTCTGACCCAGTTTCTACTGTGATTGTTTGCATTAAAATACCTGAGCAGTTCTTAGGACAGGACTGAGCCCCAAAACTACTGTTCTTACTTGTCAGAGTATCCAGAAAAGCTGTTTGGTGAAGGACTGAATTCACAGAGACATTTATATTTTATCTTCCTCTCCCTGTTCCTTTCACTTTTTGTTTTGGTTTTTTTGTTTTTTTTTTTTCCCCCTGCAGCGCATAGTCTCCAGCATAGTCTGCTGGAGTGGCACGCTTTCAGATGAAAAGGGTACTGCAGGGAGGTCAAGGGACTGACTTGAGCCCCTTCCAACTTAACAGTAAATTGACCCTGTGTCTCACCAGAAAAGTATATTCTGCCCACTATGCTGTTGATTAGAAGGAGAGAGATAGGGAGCTGAGTCACCCATCCCTTTTTATTCATCTCATCCCAAAACACTCTCTCTCACACACACATACACACACACACTCTCTCTCTCTTACTTAAAAAGTTTGATACAACAGAAATGGGTTATCTGTTTTCAGGAGAGAATTTCAAGTTGTGGAGCCCAGATGGTGGGAGATGGTTTTGCTGCAGCCCTGACCCCAGAACGTGAACTGAGATTCCACTGCAGCATTTCACTGAAATGTCCTCCAAGCTGCATCTGTGATGCTCTCTATCCTGATGTGAAGTCCCGATTCTCTGCCTTTCCCAGTGCAGTATGTCAGCTGGTTGGTTGCCTGACTTGGGGAGTGGGATTTCACTCCAGGCTTCTGCTTCCTAAGTTTGGCATTGCAGTGTTCAGCACTACAGCACTGAAGTACACACAGCACTGAAGTACACAGATTTTTTTTTTTTTTTTTTTTTTTTTTTTTTTTTTTTTTTTTTTTTTTTTTTTTTTTTTCTTTCTGATAAAAGACATACATTTAGGCTGGGGAAAAATATTACAGTGAAATTAACTAGAGCTGTGAGAAATATTTCTTCTTTTGGTCAGCTATAGCAGGGAAAGTACCAGTATAATGTTACAGCCCTTAATAAGAAGTGATAACATTTGCACCAGATTCTACCCTCAGCACATTTTTTTTTAACAGAATCCAGCGTTAGCATTTTAAGCACTTGTTACAACAGTTCTCAACATCCTGCAAGACTTGACTCCCGTGTAGTGTGATCAATACACAATATAGTACCGCACTTTTACTAATGTGACCTTTTTTTAGTTTGACTGCTTGCTAATTTCATTCTTTTCTGAAACATTAGAGACTGCAAACAAGTAAAAGGTTGAAATAGCTGGTCACTCTGCAACATATTTAACTGACTGAAGTAGTTTAGTAAAGTGCATTCATGCAATTTAAAGTTAGTTAAAAATTACTTTCACCCTCTTATGAAAACTCATATGTTGAGACAGGAAGAGCATGAGTTAACTCATGCAACACAAATCACAGTGTCATTTAGATCTACACAAGGCATTGAAAAGTACCTTTCTCAACCAAAAAAAGAAAAAAAAACGTGTCCAAACTTTCAATCTATTGCTTACACAAGTAATCCCACTGAATCACATCAGCTTGAATAATAGATCTATAATGTGTTTTCAATAATTAATTATTTTCTTATCCATTTTCATGGCTCAGTCTCAGAGCAACATAAGGATCATTTAAATGGACAAAAGTAGATAAGAGTTTATGTCTCAGCTCTCTCTAACTATAATGTATTTCCATTGTTTAATAATGGAGAAGGAAGTGCTGCTTAGAGTGCAGAACACACCACTGAGGCAAAGACCTGCCCTATTCCTGGCTCCACCAATAGTGCTGACATGACTCTGGCAACTCATTTCCTTTTCCCATGTCCCAGTCTGAGGAAGTGGAAGGAATTATACAGCCCAAAGGTGCTCTGAAATCTGCAGTGAACAAACGTGGTGACTGAGTTAATCATCATTACTCAGGGGTACAACGTGAAAAGTCAAATCTTATGTAATAGTAATACCCAGTTCTTCCTCTTTTTTATCAACGCATCTCAAAGGCTTTTACAATGGAATACAGTATAATTTTATTTGCTCAACAGATCGGAAAACAGAAGTACTGACCTTGGGAAGGTCACATGTCAAGACATTGATAGCGCTAGAAATAGATCCAAGTCTCGGAAGGCCCAGCCCTACCTTCTACCCCAGTATTTTAGAGATACAGAACTACTGATTTATAGAAATAAGTCTGTTCCAAAACAAAAGCTAAAGGCTTCCTGCTTCCTTCTCCTCCTCTCTCAGACTTGATTTTATGCATCAAAGGTTTCATATGCCAGTCATTTTCTTTCTGGAGGCCTAATGTAGTTATGTGGTGTGACAGTAATACCAAGCCATGGTTTTCTTATTAATTCACATCTTAATTCACTGTAATTGAATTATTTTAACTGGGGGAAAAGAATGTTTTCTTTCCTTAGTCTTTTCCTGACTGAGACTTCAGACTTCAAAAAACACACAGATTTCAGAGACAAATAATAAACTATTTGAAACAAAAAGTACCTCTCACTTAAGAAACACTTCAGAAAAAAAAATATATACTTGTTTAAGCATGAGAACTGTGAAGAAGTGGCTTTGTTTTCAGGAAATCTATCAGTTCCTTTTTTGCTGCTACAAAACAAAATGAAAACAAAGCCAACCAGTTAAAAATGCAAACCAAATTAATAATTTTCAGTGTAGTTCAAAAGAGAAACCTGAAACAAACCATTTGAGGTGATTAAAATGTGAAATGTTTTGTTCTGGTTTTGTTATTTTTGTTTTCTAATACAAAACAAAGCACAGTTTGAAATAGAAAAACTGAATGGAATACCAGGAACAACAGGAAAACAGAATTCAATATCTTTAATTGTCTTCCATATTTTTGTTTTTCAAAATTGTATTTTGTCAAGATTATTTTTCCTTTGCTTTGATTAACTTGAAATGGAATTTTCTGAAAGAAAATTTCTGAAAATGTTTCTGAAACTATCCATTAAGAGAGCACCCAGTGGTGTCTGAACATTAAAAGGAGAATTGCTGGGCATCAGCAAACTGTGGAAAGACTGAATAGATGAAACATTATGAACAATAAAATAATACCTTCTTCCTATTTATGCAGTGCCTAGAAACCATACCCTGGGACCAATCCCAACATGGCATTTTAGTTTTAATTAAATAACATTTTAGAGACATAAGGGAGAAGAGGTTGGTGTCCTGACTAATCATTGTACTACTCGATTTTACATCATGGCATCCCAAATGATTTCAAATATATTATTCTGATGTAAAGCTAGAGTATTTCAGTGGTGACTCAGGATGTTATTTTTTTCTCCATTGGCAAGGCTGATCTGAGCAATCCCTTACTGTTTTCACTAGCCTTCAGCCACTAATTTTAACTTCTTGAGGCTTTTTATTTAACAAAGATCATTTTATTGACCAGTTCATATTGCGGTCCACAAACAAGTCTGTTGTTCCTGAGTTGATGAGAGGATCAAATCAGCATTGCTGCTGAGATGACTAAGGCAGGATCCCTATACCTAGAGGGGATGGATACATACTGAAGTCCAGGATTTGACCCCCACAAAACCCTAGCTTGGATGAATCTGGACCTTATTATCTTTAAATTATTATGTAAAATATACAGAATCTAAAATGCAATTTCACATGAGATTTTGATATCTGAGTATATACAGATATAGATGTACAAATATATCAGGGAGTTAGACATGACTGTGGTGGGAGTATTTAAAAGGCAGAAATCAGGCCAGCATCAAAGTAGTGCTTTACTAGACTGGCATTCATTAACAACACACATTTTCCAATAGTAAGTTCTTACACATTATTAGCTATAATTACTGCATATTCCCTATATGCAGCAATTAGTCCTTAATAACCATTTCCTACATTAGCTGTGTGTATTCAGTAACACAGAACTGATGCCATGTAGTCAGCAGTGATGGATGCAGCCAGGTTTGAGGATCAGTTTTGAGATCTCTTTGATGAGGTAAGCTGGGGCCAAAGTCAAGAGTCATTCTTCTTCCTCTTTTTTCTCATGCACCCATGTTATTTTTATGATCCTTACAACCTCCCCAAAAGAAAGGGTAAATCTCATCTGCTCTCAACATAGAATCATAGCATCATAGAATCATAGAATAGTTTGGGTTGGAAGG
>NW_008795138.1:7189031-7199670 GCF_000699145.1 Aptenodytes forsteri | reverse complement strand
TTTTTGTGTTTGAGTTTGTCCAGGAGCTCCTTGTTCATCCACGCAGGCCTCCTGGCGTTTTTGCCTGACTTCCTCAGACATAGATTATCGTATTTCCGGGAGCAGGACTTGTTCATTTTTCCAGGCATGTTTCCTGCCTATTCTACATCCACTGTTTGTACTTTGTAGATTTTATGCCTTGTACATGATTTTCATTGTACCCCGTTTGTGCAATTACATCACAAAAGTCTCCTTTTGCCCCTTGCAGTTACATATTATCTTTATGTGTACGTTTAGCTGTGTCCAAGTGCTCAGGCATTGCTGCTGGTTATGCCATTAGTAGCATCACAAAATGTACAATCTCAGAAATAGTTATAGTGATGTTGTTTAGTCATTTTAGCATGCTTATGTTTAGATTCCAGGCAAATTTAGATTCCATACCAAACATACCCTCCTCAAACTGTTTCGACGTTATGAGAGAAACAGGCCTCTGCTTTCTCAGCAAGACTTCTATTTAAGCAACATAAATATTTATTCCATAAGATACACAGATATTTAAAATTCATAAATGTGTCATAACTTCTGCAGAAGTTACTTGAAAATAGTTTACTTCAGATTTGCTTTTAATACTTGGGATAAGAATTGGGCCATTGTTTATTAAGTAGGCTTGTATTCTCTCCTTTGGATGGAAGTTCCTTCCTTACTCTCACATACAAGGGCTTCTCTGGCATGTTCTCAGTTGGAGAGATTGAGGAAAATCAGGATAGTTTACCACATCATTCAAATAATGTTCACTTTTACTGTTTTACCTTCTTTGACATGAATATTTATTTACATTCTAGAGTTTCAGCATTTATAACTAGAAAAAAAAAATGTCATAAGCTGCAGACCAGGTCTGCGTTATATGGTCCTGTAGGCTGCATATGATCTGGGATTTATGTACTTGGCTCTCGAACAGATAATTTGTTTGGTGCACAGGGCGCAGCATTTGCACTGCAGAACTACACAAGTGAGCCTTGGGCGAATCAACAGACATCATAAACCCACTATGCTGCACACACGCAGAGTGGTTCATGCTACCAGAGATCTGATGAACCTGTACAAGGGTATATTCCTTACATTCTTGGACCAAGAGAAATTAAGTGGCCTAACCCTCCCGTGAAGGCAGCGCAGACATACCATCATCCAAATACACCCTTCCAGCAGTAGGAATGCTGCACTTTTTTATTTTTATTGCACTTGGTTGTGAGTAGCATCACTAAAATGTAGTAGCTCTGCCCTCTCTATGGGCATGTAACATTGCTAAAGGACTCCAGGGCCACAAGTGGGAAATACCTGTGGAGGGCACACAGGGTCGGTGCTGAAGGACCCACTTCACTTCTCTCTGACACTCTTCTTCATTTTTCCTCCCCGTAACACTCATCATGAAAGTTCAAGTTATTGAGGACTGACTCAATAACTTGTGTACTTTCACTCTAATCATGGAAGGTCAGCTAAAGGTAAAGTAAAAACAAAACAAAGCAAAAAAGAGATCAGCTGAAAATATAAGGCTTTTTGTCTGAGGACTCAGAGTAACAGCTCTATTTTTTGGTGGATTTCTCAAAATCTAAAGAGATTAAAGTGTAGAGCTACATTTCTCTGAACAATTGATTTTTTTTTTTAGGTCACTGCTGGAATATAAAAAACACATCGATTTTTGGATTAAACCATTTTCTTGTTTTTTCTTAATTAATATGATTTCTGGCTTTTTTTGGGTTTTTTTTAGAGAGGAAAGTGGGAAGAGATTATAAAATGTTTTGGTTTTAATTAAATATTTGAATCATTTAAATAAAATATTTTGCTGGTTTTAAACTTAGCTTTTAAAAGTGAAACTGAACCAAATCTATGATGGAACACTTCAGCAGTCTGGTGATAGCTTTAGCTTTTAGCATCTAGTCTGAGATACCCATCTAGGCATCCTTACAGTCAGCGGAGAGAAATTAGCCATTCAGCTTGTACTAAAATACGTACAAAACAAGCAGAATAGTTTGTATTGGGAAATCATTATTTGTGACACTTTATTGCAAAGACCCTTACAGTTTACATTAATTTATACTAAAACCAACTAACTTTTAGATGACTAATTCTAGATGTGGTTAATCCCATTCAAGGGATTAACTCTGACATCAAGGAGATGTTTTTAAGAAATAATACTTTATTGAAAAAATATAGACACAACTTTAAATTTCTTTTAAAGTCTGTTTTTACACTCATTTTTTGAACAGAATGAACAGTTTGAAATAAATGTTTTAGTTCATTTGTGTATTTCAAGAACAGCTGAACAGAAAGTTGTCATCTAGGTGTAGTCAGATTTTCATTATAAAAATAAGAAACTGTTTTTCAAAGCAGAATGAGCAGAAGAAAAGTCATCAAGTTGTGTCTTCAAAATTTGCTTTGCAAAGATAAAAATAAAAGAGGAATGGTATACTGTTATTTCTTACCTTTCAATATTACAGAGAGCTGTTCACTTTTACATCTCTACCAACATATCAGAGAGAAATGAGAGGTGAAATGAAAGAGTTGATGACTCTGAAATAAAAGCTGGATTTTATTGATTATATTATGTGTATCAGTAGCTTTATTGTTCTGAATCTTGACTCATAAAACAAAATTATGCTTGGGAAGCAATTTTCCTAATTATTAGAAAAACTCCTTGAATTTATGATTTTCTGTGAATACTTAGGGATATTTTCTTCCATACATTATTTATTACAAACATTTTGAATATTTTCTATTTTATAAGTTAACATTAACTTGTTGACATCAAAGAAATCAACCTCTTTTAAGATCTCAATCTTATGATAAAGTAGCATTTAAATTCAGACACGTGAAGAAATCAAGGATATTTAAAATAGTAATGAAAAAAAAAAAAAAAAGGAAAAGAAGAAATTACATCTTAATGCCATTATTGTTGCTAGGAGATTCCAGCTACTGTTTATGAGATGAATTTTTCCTTTTTTTTTTTTAATTAAAAAATTGATTAATGACTAGATAAACAACTAAAATGCCAACCTTTTAGTAAATTTGTGTAGAAGCTTCCAACTGATTAGGCAGCAGCAACAACAAAAAATCTTGAAAGCAAATTGATCACGCAAAGGATAAGGGACAAAAAGTAGGCCACGCTTTCAATTGTTTCTTTAACCTGTCAAGCTATACCTTCCTGGTGCTGCAAACAATCACCTTAATTAATATTGGTCACTGTGAGAAATGGGTTATAGGGTTAGATGGACAATTTGTCCAATATAGTACAATGTTTACTATGGTCTTCTGTTCAGCCTGTGTGTAATTCAAAACTATAATTAATTTAGCTATCACCACCTAGCTCAGTACATATAATGGGATTTTGTTATAGCTTAGAAGCTGTCAAGGTTTCACAGAGAAGCTAAAAGGCAAAATATTGCTCAAGAAGACCTCCCTGGCAAGTTTCAAGTTTTTCTGCAACAGACTAGAAATTCTCAACTTTTTTTTTAATGTGTTCTTAAATATAATTTAACAAGATGTCACAGTGAGATAAATAGCTAAACTATTTTAACTTAAACTTTTATTTTCCAAATATCCAGTCCAACTTAGTGATAAAGAATATCAGCCTAGTAGTTTCAGTTTGGCAAAGGTGTAAAAAACTGAAAACTGGGATCTATTACAAAACCGTGTTAGATCATCATAGCTATAGTCACCTCCACCACTACCGTGAATGTTCTAGAACTTGGAGCATCTTAAAAATAGCCCATAAAAATTAAAAATTTTTAAAAAAGAAAACTGTTATTGTCAGGTGCCCTTGCTCCAAGCTTTGCCACTTGCATGTGTTAGAATGAAAAACAAAGAACAAACAAGCTCGACTGCTTCCGCAAGTTATAGATCACTTGTGGGAGAGCTGAGAATTTTTATCATTTACTCACACATGCTCATAGCCTTAGTCTTTAAATCAGGAGATGATATGTGATCTTTATTTTACTGACATTTTTAAAGTGTTTTGTGATCTTTGTATGTAGTTTAGGGTAATAATATGTATTTTATTTGTAAAGCACTTAGGTAGCCTTAGGACTCTCTGAATAAGCTGTCTTGATATCAAAAACCATACAGAAGTACTGCTGCAAAAAGTTTAAAACTGGTAATCTTATCCATCCATTGTGCTTCTATAAACATACGCAACCATGGATTTTATATGCCATACGTCCTTTTACAAATTAAGGTTCTGTAAGTGGAAAAAACAAGCCAAAACAATACTGTGGTTTCTTGTAACTGTTTACAAGTCTTTAAACATGTTTTTGTTTGGGTTTTTGTTTGTTTGTTTGTGGATTATTTGTTGGGTATGGGTTTTATTTGGGTGGGGTGGGGTTGTTTTTGTAGCATTATTAATATGGAAACTGATCCCAAAAGACGTGCAGTGTCCACAATTCCTAGTGAATTCTCGGTGAAATGGAGATGCTCAGTACTTTGCAGGGTAAAACCAATGCAGAACTGTATGTGGTTGTTTGGGTTTTTTTAGAATTTCTGCACAATATGAAGAAAGACCTGTAGGACTTTTTTGACTTGGTGATACCATCTTCAGTCCAGTCAGAAGTTTGAAAATAAAAGCTAGAATGATTGCTAAAATAGCACTTTTCTGACAGAAATGCACAGTATGTTTTGACATTTATGTGTTTGTTTCATAAATTGTTAATTTGATATTTGTTTTCTGAACATCTGGTACTGTATTTAAGAACCTGCTGTTGGCCTACACTCTGTTTTCTTTTTGGATTTCAGATGTAAAGATAATACATTCTAATGTTGTTCAGACATGTACCTTCTCCTATAATCCAAAGATAAACAAGTTGAATCAAAGATGCAAAATACTGCAAAATAGCTCCTTTTTCACGTTTTCCTTATGCATTTAGCATAACTGAATGCTAAAACAATACTGATAGTATGAAAAATGAACTAAAAATTAAATCACAAGGGAGAGACTTGGGGGGGGGGGAAGTTATTTTGTTTGGTACTCTTCCCCTTGCTGTGACCTTCTGTCTGTTAAGGAGAGAAAGTGAGAGAGAAGACAAAGAGAGAAGGAGGCAGGAGGGAGGGAAGGAAGGGAGGGAGGGAGGGAGGGAGGGAAACCAAAACAACAGCAATATCAAAAATAATAAATAAGTTTTGGAACAGGAATAGGAATCTAATGAGACTTTAAATAAATGAAACATTGTGTTGCTCACCCATATGTAAAGCAACAGAGGTATAGCTTAGGCAGTAGTGTCTTTAGGTCAGGAATTAGATTCACTAGTGGAATAATACTAGAAATAACTAGTCTTTTATCTATACTAAAGCTTTTTTTTCTTTTTTTTTTTCCATAGATATAAATCTACTGTATTAACTGCCTTGGACAATTACTATAAATTTTTTTAAAGACTAAAATGTGTAAAAGGAATGTATCTTCAAATGACTTCTTAGTACCAATGTTGCTTGGGAATAATACACAGGTAAGTAATAACAGTATATATTTGCTAGCAGTATAAGAATCCTGTCTGTTTATCTGCATAGAAGAAGGTCTGTCTTCCTTTCAGTTTGATAACGGATGTGGAATAACTTTGATGCTTGTGGTTAAAATAAATATACAAAGAACAAAGCTAAACAACATTATCCCATCAGATGTAATCAAAACAACTTGGCAATTATCAATAAACAAGTTAACAAAGGCTTATTACTTGCAAGAAACAAGCAGTATACCACTTCTCAACGTTATCAAGCTAGAATTTAAAATTACTTTGAATTTTGTTTAACATTTTGCAGCCCAGTGACATCCTGGGGACATGATCCTTATGCTGAGGACAACTTTGCTGTCAGGAGATCCCATTCCCTTTAATGGTAGTGGATGTCCCTGTACAAATAAGAGACATAAATTGGTCCATATCAGGAAGACAGCAAATGGCTTTAAGACTCACGGGCTAGATGTGCCTTGATAGCCATGGCCTAACCTAAAAAGCCTAAAAAGAGAAAATTACTGAACTAGAACAGAAGAGTGGAGGAATGTATTCAGCCTGAAAGAACATGGTGATAAAGCAAAGATTTGTTTTCCTTTTTTTTTTTTTAATTTTTTTTTTTCATTACACTGGTCTGAACCAGCAGATCAGTTTAATAATATTCTGTTTAGAAAGGGACCTTGCTTTAAACTGTAATGAAATCCA
This sequence comes from Aptenodytes forsteri, assembly GCF_000699145.1. Taxonomy (NCBI): domain Eukaryota; kingdom Metazoa; phylum Chordata; class Aves; order Sphenisciformes; family Spheniscidae; genus Aptenodytes; species Aptenodytes forsteri. The sequence continues at coordinate 7,193,497 of NW_008795138.1, read as the reverse complement.
TCCTAAGGAATCAGAGGTGCTTTGGCATCTCTTATGTACACTGTACAAGAAGAATGCAGTTGCGGTTTTAGGTTTTGAAAGATTAAAGATCCCATTGCAAAAGTATTAACTAATTTTGATACACCAGATATAGGATCTGCACTAAAGATGTTTAGGAGCCACTCAAGTGGGAAAATTTAAAAAAAGAAACATTCATCCGTGAAGGTTGTTTTTATCCAGGAGGCCTGGGGTTTCTTTTTCTGGTGGTCTAAACCTCTAGTCTGCATTATTTCTGGTACAATATTCTGTACATCCTGTTGGATTCAAGATATAAATAAAAGTGGATTAGTGAATGAGGGAAGGATCTTGGCACAGCAGAACAAATGAAACTGCTATTTGAGGAAAAGAGCAACCAAAAAATATTTGTTAGCAGGCCACAGAGCAACTAACCAGATTCTCTTTTGTATAGATGCATATATATAGCTATATACATCTATGCATATGTTTGCATGTATGTATGTATTTTTATATCTATATATGTATTCGTGCAGCTTATACATGCAAATTCATAAGAATGAAAAATGTGATGCAAATATGTCTAAGCTAATAAAATAAAATAGCATAAATAATAGTCCCTCAACTCTACCTTAGGCTAAATCCCTAACTGCCCAAACGACTGTAATTTCTATACAGGGAGATAAAAATGGTCATCAACTCTATCACCATCAAATTCTAGTTCAGGCAGGTCTCTGTTGCTTTACTAGAAGTAAATACATGAGGTTAATTCCTGGCATATCAGTAGGGGCTTAGGGCTATCTCACTTTTTTATCTGGCAGTTTCATTCAGTTGCAAAAGTATAAAAGACAGTATAGACAATCATATGCATGATTGTCTAACAGCTAAACCAGTCCGAAGTAAACTTATTTTTCAATGATTCCTTAACAGTCACTACCCTTACTACTGGTTAGTCCAACAAACAGCAGCAACGTTTAATCTGCACTAATGAACAGACAGAGAAGACATATGGTGGTCATGCTTGATGTTCTAACTTCATGGCAACACATAATCATTGGATGCTCACGCACTGGATGTTTTAGATCTTCATCTACAAAATACTCTCTGTTTGGGTACAAGCCATCTTAACTAAAATAATACATCTCTGCCAAGCAAGTTACACCAAAACCAGAAACAGTCAGGGCTGGTTCAGGTTAATGATGATACTTCTGCAGTTAAATCAGTTCATATGTAGACTATACATTCCTACACCCTCTGCCCTCTAGGGTATAAAGGAAACTACATAGAGGAAAGGATTTCTTTCCCTTCAGATCCTATTATTTTCAGCACAAACCCCACCAGATTGTTTTGTGCAGGCTTCTGAGTCATGAGAGGGGGGAATGCCCCTGTTTGTGTTGTGTTAACGTTCAAGTGCTATCTCTGTGTTGTGTTAATATTCAAGTGCAAATGAAGCTATCAGTGGACTTGATTCAACAATGGAGTGTTCTAGTTTTAGGTGGCTCCAAGGAATGTAGCTGGATTGATTTCAGTGTACTGCAGTGGTTAGCCGAGATCAATATTGGTAACAGTAGTTGTAAAAAGGCAATATCCACAAAAGATTTTCTTCACTGGCTAGGGCTAAACATGGACTCGTCTACTCCCAACTTCTACCAACCACCCACATAGACAGTATTGAATTTTTTTTCAGGACTGTGGTAAATGTTGCTCAGTAAAATTGTACGATTAAAAAAAAAAAGTTTGCCAGTTGATCTTTATCTGAAGTATTGAAAAGTTAATTCATCATTATATTGTAAGAATTGACTGCATTACTGTAACTGAGGGTAATGCTTGGCTTCTCAGTTTCTGCAAAATAACCAGAGCCTATTTTCTCTTTTAATTTCATAATACCTGAGAAGTAAATAGAATTTTCAATTATTTTTAATTAAGAGACCACTCCACGTAATAGTCTTTTTGTAAAATAATTGAGAAGAAAGTGACCTTCCAAAAGGTTCTATCCTTCTAATGTAGTGAGAATCTACAAAAGTGTTTAGCTGAAAAAATTAAAAATATAGCAGAACAGCTGATGAAAATTTAGGCCTACTATAGTGATACAGATACTCGTCATTGTTGCCTTTTATTGCCATCTTCTCTAATTGCCTCTGTGGATTCTTAAGTGTATTTGTTTTAGGTTCTTTTCCCTTCTACTTCCTGGATTGTAGGAATTTTGATTGCTTTTGCTAAGCTGTTTCTTACAGTTCCTCATGGGCTGCTGATTAGTGGTGCTCTACAGAAGGCATTTTTCCAGCTGTAATCCAGAACACTTAAGAGAAAGGAAACAGAATTCATAAAACACTGTTATTAATTAAAAAAAAAAAAAAAGGATCAAAGGTAGCAAAGAAAAACTTTGTAATGCTAGAAAATAATGTGTCATCTCTTAGGTACTGCGGAGCTGATTCTTTTTTTTTTATGAATACAAAAAAATGCCAGGGGGCTCAATCCTCGAGGCTGCTAAACTCCACTGCAGGAAAGAATAACCAAAGCATCGGCGCTTGGCCTTATTTTTTCAGTCATAAATTGCTCTGATTGCAGGCATCGGTGAAGCTGAAGAGATGTAGTGAAGCAAGATCTTATTGCCACTGTTTCTCAAGCCTGCCTGACTGAAAACTTGCCTGTCAGAAAACGAGCTGCGCGACTGCAGCTACATCAATGCCTGACTCCCCAAAGTACACAGGACCTTGGTGTCACTTCAGCAGCTGTTCATGAGATTTGCTGTGTGATCTCATTCTCCTCAATTTAATACGAATCAAAGGCATTCAGTACCTGGCAGGATTAGCTCCCTTGTTTTCTGCACTGATGAGGGAGGTAAGATGTTGTAACAAGAAAGGAAGAAAAGGAGTAGGGAAGGCATTACTGTTAAAAGGTAAGGCAGTGAAGGCCTATGATATATGTAATAGCCATTTTTAGTAGTTTCATTCATTTTTGCTTACTGTTGAGTACTTAGGGTTTGCACTCATAAGAAAGCAGCAGTGATGGAAGTCAAATAACATTGCTTCCAGAAGTCCCCCAGAAATGGTATGCCACAGCCAGATGCTCAGTGTCCCATGACTAGATCCAGTTGGGAAATAAACATCTAAGAGGCTTCCGTGAGAAAATGCCAATTTAACAACAAAAGTAATTAACTAATCATTTTGATACAGGCAATATTTAATTTAGAGGAAATAAAAAGGTGTGTGAAGAGGAGACTTCTCAACTTTAAAATCCTAGTCTGACATTTCACAATGAAAAGTTTAGATTTCCATTCCAAAATTGTTTTACTTTAAATTGTAGATAGAAACACACACATGAATTAAAAGAATATGAAAGATTACAAATGAAGAAGAGCATTCTGACTTGTTTTGGAAAAGAATTTTTTTTTTTTTTTTTTTTTAACCTGAATTGAGATTATTTAAAGAAATAGATACTTTGTTTTAATGAGGTAGGTAACCAGTTTTGGCTATTACGTGGGCTGGTTTAATGCTTTTACTGGTCCCAGTGATTACTGTAGTGCCTTTCAGAGGACTAAAAGACCCTCTAATAGCCCAGTCCTGCCATTAACTTTTAACCCTTGTACTGATTAAACATGGCTGAGTCAGGACGCAAAAAAGAGACATAAATTGGTATTCTGTGCTACATGATATCTGAGGAACAGCCAGATGACCCTCTAGGCTATTCTGTTCAGCAGTAGAAATAAAAACAAGAATCCTAAACAGAAGACCCACATGGATGGCAGATCAGGTCCTAAACACGCATACACAGCCATATGCATACTAAGTCATTGGGATTACTCCGTTAATGGCAGATTCTACAGTTAGTCATGAATCTGCCTGTGGAGAGTTTTCCAGTTTGTGAAAGATTAGAGAGTTTCCAAGGTTCTCTGGAAGCCTGCCAAACCACATTAGTATCCTTGGGATACCCAATATAACAGAGGGATTGCTCTTCTTTTTCAGCATGAAAAAAACCCTGATAGCTAGAAGGTACCCACAAACACAGGCACATGGGCACATATAAATCAGGAATTTCATGAAACTGCACACTAAGCTTACCCTAGTCAACTGACAGAAAAGGTTTTATTTGAAAAAGTTTTGGATCATAACGTTTTGGTACTCCCTTACTGGTTAGTGATTGATCTTCAGCTAGAAAGAAAACTGTATGGTGTCAGAGCTACGGATAAAAAAAAATAGATATCTGTATCTATGAAGGAAAAAATGTAGGGACATTTGCCATTTTTTGCCTAATCGTAACTGTTATGACTCTCCTGCAACTTTCCTAATCTTTTTATGCAAAAAAACCTCTGAGCTGGTCAACATTAAAGCACATTAACGGCTTTTCTTACAAGTGCATTCCCTATGATACTGTTGTGGTTTAACCTCAGCCGACAACTAAGCACCACACAGCCACTCGCTCACTCCCCTCCGGTGGGATGGGGGAGAGAATTGGAAGAGTAAAAGTGAGAA
>NW_008795138.1:7158987-7188758 GCF_000699145.1 Aptenodytes forsteri | reverse complement strand
GGGTCAGCTGTCCTGGCTGTGCCCCCTCCCAGCGTCTTGTGCACCTCCAGCCTTCTCAGTCGGTAGAGCATGGGAAGCTGAAAAGTCCTTGACTAGTGTAAGCACTACCTAGCAACAACTAAAACATCAGTGCGTTATCAGCATTATTCTCATGCTAAATCCAAAGCACAGCACTGTACCAGCTACTAGGAAGGAAATTAACTCTATCCCAGCCAAAACCAGGACAGATACTCGTTGTATGCAAGACTGAATAAAGGACAGTATTTTCCTATGCTGTCACATCAGTGGAACCTGAAGTAGTTTACTTGTTTTAATTACAACAGTTGGGGTTGTAAGGTTTAAAATTATTTTTGTTTTGGCTTTTGTTTTCTTCTTCTTGTAATCTGTAATGACTTTAACACATTTCTGACTCCTGTGAAATACTAGCTAATAATAGGGACTGGTGCTAGTCATGTGCAGAGAGATAAGCCTTTCATAATATTTATCCAGAACCACATATACAAATATATATTTTCCATTTCTTTCTGGACCTGCTGAACCAGAGATTAAGGACTCGGTACACCTAATGTGTGTCATTTTTCCCCCATGTACTATAGTAAGATTGGAAAAATTGAGTAAACAACAGATCGGGCCCTATGTTGCTAGGTAACATAACATCTATGCATATATCTGTTTCCTGTAGGATTATGATCTAGCCCTCTCCTCCCTTCTGATTTTGTAAAAATATTCACCCAATATAATTTGGATAATTTGCAGGTGATTTTCAGAAGGAATATTTATATTGTTAAATCCAAAGGTCTTCTGTATAGAACTGAACTCTAAGTGTTTAATTACATTTTCTTCTGTATAATTTTTTACATGCTAGTGTGTGGATGAATTTGCTCTATCTCATATGCATAGCAATACATAGTTGTACAGCAAAATAAATAAGAAGTTAAGAAAATGCAAAGAAGTTATAATTAACAAATTCAGATTTAAAGTTAAAAATCCTTATCTTTCTGTGCAAATGCTAGCAAGCAGATCTATAAAACATCCATTCATCAACTCAAGCATAGGAGAGTTGAGGGAAAGAAAGATATTCCTTATTATTAGCAAGTTACTGAAGAATAAAGTATACAATCCGATCAAAATTAAGCTGGGGATTTTTTATTAAAAAGTAGAGTGAGGAGGTAGGTAGAAAACAAGCAGAGATTAATGCAGTGTGCCAGAGGAATATTTACTTCCCCAAGGATGCTAATGAAAACCTAAATATAGATATCATACTACCTGGTGAAGCTGAAGTAAAGAAATGTGCAGATTATTTTAATAAAAGGACTTATCTACCTAGTAGTGTAGGATAGTGCATCCCTATGTTTTCATTTTCTTGTGGTGACAACTTCACTGCCGGCTAGATTCCAAGAAGAGCATGTCCCATTGTTGTTAGCAAGGCTAGTTAGCATAATACAGGCCACAGAACAGTAATGTTACTCTCTAGCTTTTAGCTCCAGTTCTGTCTAGCAAAGCATACTCAGCTTAACCTTGGCAAGAGGGAAACAGAGAAAAAGTAAAATCCCAACATGAATTATAGGGTTTGGGCTTTTGACTACTATCACTGTACCTATCATCTGCAAATCTCAGCCTGAAGCAGTTCCAGAAGTCTTGAAAAAAAAGTTTGCATTCTGAAAGAAGAAATAGGATAGCAATACATGTAGTTCTTATGGCAGGAAATATATTCCTTACTTTTATCAATATAAGATATATGTATCAACATGATATCAGTTTGGCCTGCCTAAGCTCCCTCCAGAATTATTAATGAGAAGAGATAGATGATGTAGGCAAGGAAGGAAGGAATGAATAAATTTTGTTTCCTTTCAGGATTTGAGACCTTTTTTTGGCTATTTATACTTTTCACTCCCTCCCTTAGTTTGGATAGGAATAATCAAATTCTTTTTTCTCTTAGGTTCCATGATGAGTAATTTTATTTTACCTTTCTCCTTTTTGTTCTATCTCCCTCAAAAAAAACCCAGAAAGCTAGCTCGCAGTCTTGACCAGTAACCTTCATGAGGGAAAAAAGAAAAGAAAGCACTGAAAGGTGAAAGGAGATTTATTACTTCTCCTGCATAGAAACATTGCTTTCATTAGCAGAATTTCCCTTTCTTTCCATTTCTCTTTTTCTTTCCCTATTTCCTCACACCATTCTCCTTGGCCTGAAGACTACAACTGCAAAAATCAAAGAGCAAATAAGCCCTCTCCAACAAAGATTCTGTCCCCTGTTAACACACCTTAATCCCTTTGGTACCCTCACATCTGAAACCCTCCACTGAAAACCACATAGCAGCAACACCTCAAAAAATCCTCTGCTAAGTGTTCATTTTCTTTTCCACAGAGAAATTCTAATGCATAGGTTACCCTGAAGTCCATCTATCCATTCGCTCTTCACTTTATGAGAGTTAAAGGATATCCAACAATGGTCATAGTCTGAACAGGAGGATGAATGAGACTGCATCAAAGCACTTCACACTTATGTGTGGTTATGCAACTGTGCTCATGATATCTCTTAATCTTTTTGTTCAAACAACATATATTTTAGGTTAGTTAGATTTCATAATTTCATACTTTTTTAAAAAAAACCCTACAATTAAAGATTTCAGTTAAATCATTAATTGATCAGAAAAGCAGTCAGAAAAAATCTTTATTTTATATGATGAGGAGCAACTAATCTGCAGCAGTTTACCTGACACTTATTTCGAAAGCCAGCAGATTGGCCCATATGAATAACAAAGTCAAAACTTGATCTTTTTATATCAGGGTATATACATAATATGTTAGTTTCTTAATTCTTCAAATAATATGAATGTCTTTTTTTAAGAAGTATGTTGTGTAGTACTTCAAAAGTAAGTTTGGAAGAACGCAGGGTGTATCAAGATTTATTTCACACCTGTACACCTTTAAAAATATGTTTTGGTTATTCATCTCCACACCTACATAAAACAATCTCAGGATAGTTATGTAATAACACTTAATCCTTACAGTGTTAGATAATCCAAAAAAAAAAGAGAAGTAACCTTGCCATAGATATTCAAATAATTCCCTACACAGTGAAATTTTAAGAACTGAATAACCATGTATTATTTTAAATGACTTACTAGTTTGTGTAATTTGTGAAAGCTGAGCTTCACAATAGTGTCTTTAAAAATAATCCTTTTAAAAACTGAACTGCTTTCCTTTTCTTCTAAATAGAACACACATCATACAAAATGAAAACATTTACATCATACAGAGCAACAGACAGATTTGAAATATAAAGTGCAATTCATATTCAAGGTTAGTTTGAGACTGAATGTTGGAAATAACCTAACAAATATGCTTCACAATAATTGCAGTCCACGTTTCCTCTAAAAATGTTCTCTGCTTTTTGCTCAGCATGAAACATAACATTATTTTTCCATTTGACAAAAACATATCACATAAACCATTTTTCCATCATATGTATTTCAGATTCTGACATAAATCAGGCAAAAAGGAAGCCAAAGTCAGCAGCATATGGGCAAAATGAATAGCTATTCACAAAGTCTGGGTATATAGCTCATAAATGTTTTTTCTTTTCTTTTTTTTTTTTTTAATTTCAAGGAAAAAAGAAGCAACCATTCACTTTAGTCTTGCATAAGACTAAATATTTGTCAATTTGGCAACTGTCTTCCATTTTAGATAGTTGTTTCTACCACAAATGAAAAGGCATGAGTTGAGGTTATTGAAAGAATCACTAAAAAGGAAAATCTTGATCCTGGAGAGAAGATGAGTAAATTTCTCATTACTTATTTCCAGCTACTTTGCTGTTGAGATTTATTTTTTATACTTTTCCTCATTTTATATTTTCCAGCAATCTCGGGCAATCAGAATTATTGTTCAAAGAATTACTTTAGCAGTTAGTCTAAATCATCAAAATATAATGTTTTTTTGTAGGAGATAGCCAATCCTAGTTACAGTATTTTTTTTTTTTTATAGCACATATCAAGTCATACGAAGGAAAAAAAAAATAATTCAGGTTGCTTCCACCTTTTTCACTGTCCTTTGAGATTAATACTGTAAATGGCTTCCAGTTTAAACATCTGTTTTCATCTGCAGACCCATTCTAATTTGGGATGTAAGTTTGAAGAAAAATTTCTAAGAATAGGGTTTATTATTAATATTAGAAAACTCTATCAGACATGATTGATAAAATGGAAAAAATGCAGCTTCCTAGCATCTACTCCTAAATCAAAAAGCATACTTTCCTGTCATTTGCAATTTCAGAATTAGTTTGCATAAAACAGCAACTGGCTTATTAAAAGCATGTATGTTGAATGTTTTGCTGCCCTCACCAGGACACCATATAATTTTGCATTTTATTTGGCAAACTCCTAGTTAAACAGACTGACAGTCATATTCCTTGCAATAAATCAGCTGTAATGAACAGTTCAGTGATTTATGTCACATGATATATGTACAACTACTATCAGCTCAAATTGTTTTAACAGAAATTAGGAGAGGTCCAGTTGACCAAAGACCTACAAAAGTATGGAATAAAAACAAATGTCCTGAAAATGACTAAGGCAGATATTTTAAAATCTATTGATGCAGAATCAGAAAAAAGTGATCATTCATTCATGGACTAAAACAATAAATATATTAGCAAGCTTTCCTTGTGCAGGTACTTTTTTCTGCAGAAGAGCTGGGATGCAAAACTCACTGTTTTATCCTCAATGTTTACATCTCTGATCATTCTCTAAATAGAAGAGAAAAACATCAGCTTGTTAGCAAAAAAATGTTCAGCTGGTGGCAGAAGCATATCTCTAATCAAAGCAGAGGGAAAAGTTCATTGCCATTAAGACTATATTATAACTATAGTACTATAACGCTTCCCTGTGACAATGAATTATATAGACACTGGCACATAAAATACTCTTTGTGGTTGATTGTTACCTGTAGATGTTTCTTTAAGTTCTCACATTTTACAGGTTTCAGTGATTTGGAACCCATTGCTTCTACTTTAAGATGGCTGGTGAATCTGTGTAGTATTCCTTCATCACTGAATTACCTAGTTTTTAACACGATAGAAAATTTATCATTAAGGCGAACAGAAATTATTAGTTATAGACTTATTTAAAAAAAAAAAAAGTCTTCACTGAAATCCAGATTCTTTCTGTAACAAATCTTCCGTTATTTACAAAGGTTATAAGGCAATAATTTTAAAAAGACACTATCTTAAGAATAAATATTTTAGCCTCAGTTTGAAATCCAAAAGAGATAAAAACAAATGCATTTCTCTAGACAGATCATTGATCATTAATGGATAATATGAAGTTGAACAGTGAACGATAAACATTCTCTCTCCTTGCCTTTTTTCCCACTGAAATAAAACACATGCATGAGAATTGACAGGTTATCTAACAAATTCCCTGGCCTGAGAAATTGGGAACAAGCCTTCAAGGTACACCAGGGATCATACTTGCCCCACAGTAGACAGAACCTAAAATAAATGTTCTAATATCAGATGGATCAGCCTCCAAAATTTGTCATCATATTTAGTCTCTATGGTATTACTAAAACTAGAAGAAAAAGTAAAAGACTTAATAATTATTTTCCTGTAACCGCATAACATGCAAAAAAAACCCCAAACAACCAAAAAACCCATGACGATTAAATCCTCAGATATCTCTGAACAGCTAGTTGTTTAAAGATAGAACATCTTTTTCAACCAAATCTATCTCCAAGAAGCTTATATAGCTGAAATGCTAACTTTGGTATTGTTCCTTCCAGACTTCATGCAACACTAATATTTCACTATCTAAGAAATCTGGTTCCAATCTAGGACAACAAAAAGAATCATTGTCTTTAAAAGTGCTGCAAAGAGACTCCAGAAAGAAAGGCCCCAGGTTTTGTCAATCTCTGGGTCTAGTTCTGACTTTTAAAAAGTCACTTTGGACATGATGCCTGAACAGCATAAGGGCAGTAAAAGTCATCACACAGGAGCTCTAAATCAGCATGAATGGTTCCTTTACTTTCATCTTTCTACCTTGTGTAGAGGGGCATCTAGAAGAAAGAGGAACAGCCAATGTATCAAGAATGCTGTTTAATCCCTGAAAGGAGAGGTTAGAATTCTTTTTTTTTTTTTTTAATCCATCTAATTTGCATTAGGACTGGGCCAAAAAATATGAGGGATGACTTGTGGTTTTCTTTTTTCTCTCTCCTGGTCTGCCTTCAGTGACTCTGTGGGGAAGGAGAACAAACTTTTATTAGTCTTTTCCCCAATCTGAGCTGTGGTTTCCACAGTCTGACATGTAAAAAAAAATAGCAGAATAACAAGAATGACTTTTTTTTTTTCCTTCCCCCCCCCCAGTGTGGCTTGCCATCAGTGCTGCAATAGGGGAGGACTCTCATTACAACATGGGTACTTCTGGAAATCCAACAGGGCTACTGAAAAACATTCAGAGAAGTCCAAGTTGTCCCCCCCACCCCATTTCCGAACAGCTGAATAGAATAAAATATTTTACTTAAAGATTTCAAAGGAAACTTTATAATTTTCATTGAATGTGCTCAAATTAGACGTGTTGACTTTCTTTGGTTTAACAAGATTGACTTTAATGGCCACAAGTAGAAGCCGGGCTACAGGTTGGGAACTTCACTGCCGTATATGTTTAAAAAGAAGCACAAACACATCCTGCTTTGTTTGGTTGTTTCACCTTGTCTACTTCTCACTTAGCCATGACAGGATTTGCATGTCTGCCTCTGGAGGATATTCTTCCAGCAATAGCATCTGGGCCTCATGGTGAGTTCCACAGGCATTTGTACAGATTTTCTTCACTTGCCTCTGGCTCTGCTATCCACTGTCTAAGCTGCTTTTTGTTTCCTGTCTTCAGTTCTTTTCTTCCAAGTTTTAAGTTGAATACAGTGACAAGTACACTTTCTAGCCAAATGCATCATATAAACTGTTTTATAACTGTTTTTCTGGTTTTGATATTTTAGCTTGGGTTTGATAGGTTTTTATTTGGTTTGGTTTGGTTTATTTGTTTGTTTGTTTGCTTTTCCCCCATTCCTTAATATCTGCAAAATTATGTCACTATATCACTTCCAAAAGGTACCAGAATGCTGTATACTGATATCTTCTACAGGCCTGCCTGGATTAACATAACATTTGACAGCATGGACTTCCTCCCACTGTGTCTTTTCTTCAGCCTACAGGAGCCACTTTAAAAGGTGACTAGAAATACAGTAATACTAATTCAAACACCTATAGGGTCCACAACTTTCTTGCTAGCAGTGAAACAAGAGTGACAGTTGGTGTTAATATCCAGTAAACTTGAAAGCTGTGCAGCAAAAATTGACACCTGACATTTCAGATTGGGTAGAAAGACATCAGATGATCCAATAATCATCAGAAGAAAAATGTGCTTGTTACTGCTGACCTGGACTTTTCTCTTGCTGGTCATGTAGACATGAAAAAATATGTTCTTTTTTAGTTACATTTGATAAACATCCCTGAAATGTTTCTTATAGTTCACAATTAAACAGTTGGGCTCTCATGATCCTGTTAAGCAGCATAATGAAGGAATTTCTGAGCACATAACAGCATAACAAGTGTATTTGACTATAAGAGTAAAAGATAAATACACATCCCAGGACAATTTTCTCCCATATAATTATCATAACATTATGTAGGAGTAGCAATTTGGTACTTTCTCCACAACAAGTTTGTGTTTCTTTTTGCCTTGTCACTTTTTACTTTAAAAAACAAAAAGCCTTTAAATGGAATAAATCTGACCATAATCTGTTAGCTGAGCTTAAAAAACATCTTGCCTGTTAATAAGTTATATTAACTGTACTATATATATTTTTACTGCACTAGTATTGCACTTAGATACGTGAGAGCACATCTGGAAATTCTACCAGCATTCTAAAGGCAAGTTATGCATCTGAATGGGGCCCATTTCTTATCCATTGGAGACAGAGAGCCAAATAACGTTTAGGTATCAAATTTAGCTGTTGCAACATCTAAAGTTTAGATACCCAGCCACCAAAGTTGAAGCCAGATCCACGAGTAAGGTATCCACATTCTTTATTATGTATACAGAGAGTTACTCAGAGTGGTGCCTTTTAGAAAGAGATTTGAGACAGTGTAACATTGTGGGTGTTTTAAATAAAATAAATATTGTTAGGTGGAAGTATTCCTGAAATTAGGACACTTGGTGTAAAGCTGTAGAAGAACTCACTAGGAGAGGATGTTGGAAAATTTCCTTCATTCATCCTTCAAAGATTAGCTTATCCCTTTAAGGTAGATTTATTCCATTTATTTATTTATTTATTTATTTATTTTATTTGGATGGATGGATGGGATCTTTTAGTAGGGGGTAGAAAAAGAATAATATGGGCTTGGTCTTTTTAGATATGTGTTAGGAGACCGATGCAGGCAGTTGGTGACCCAGTGGTCTGTTCTACACTCTGTAGAAAAGAATATAAACCAGCATGCATCTGTCACATTGAAAAGTTCACAGGCCTACAAATGAACACATATTATATATTGCACAATGCAAAATCTGAGTTCTTTTCTCTGCTCCCAGAATGGTTTGGATATTTTTTCATGAAATGGAGATGGGATTAAAAACAAGAGAACTTCTTTGACACAGTGACTGAATGCCAAGACTTCTACTTCCAGACTACTGAAATGTGCTCAAATGTCTGTTTTCTGCTCATCCCAAGGACTATATACAGAAGTTAGGAAAACATAAAATTATATGGCACGTGAGTATGGGTTTTTCAGATTGCAGTTTTGGATTTAGCACCTTGATGTTTCTGAAACCTGCATTCTTGTTTAAGGTATTTTCTGTGCATTGATTTAAGTTTTATCTTTTCCTTTTTTTTTCTTTTTAATGAGAAGGTACTACCTTCAAACCAAATCTTGTCAAACAATTCAACATTTTATTAGTTTTACAGGAAACTGTTTCTTTTTATTTTCTCTGAAGGTAAATTATTGTTTGGGAGTGAATGTAAGAATGAAAGGAAAGATAGAAAGTAGAGAATAAAGTAAAATGATAGAAAATATAATAGCACACAATAAAATATAATGTAATAAAATAGAAATGAAAGCTTTTGTTTGTGTAGGAACCTGCACAAATGATCAAAGGAACATCACATTTTCTCATCAGCGTGTCTCCAGCCCCCTAGACACCAACATGGTTCTGATGATCCTCCTGCTCAAGCATATTAGTCAGTGTCCCTATTATCTGCTGCTAATCTTTTATGCCTAACCTTTTATGTCTAAACAAGTGTCAGGATTTAATTGCCTGATCGTGTGCCATTTCAGATGCCCTACTTCTGAGGGACGTTGGCAGGTTTGATACAATTTCCATGGAGGCCTGAAAGCGTCGGGCAATGGAAAGCAGGGAGCACTGCAAGAGCTCGTGTCACTTGTGTACGGGCCACGCCTGGCACTGGCCCACTCACACAGAATATACATCATCAAAGGTATGACATACTGGAAAAGGATATCTTGGGATCTTTAGCTATTTTCAGATACCTTTAGCTCTTGCTTAATATAAATAGAGACATTTTTGTGGTTAAGGTAATTCTTTGCCAAGACTATTTTTTGCTTTACTACTTCATTATCCTATGAGAAATTAAACCAGAATGCTATGCCCAAAGCCTAGATGGTGATGGGAGGTGCATGTGTAAATAGCTAATAAATAGGAGGTGCAGATGGTGAATTCAGGCCCATATCCCAAACTGTGACTCAGACAAAAAGGATTAAATTGCATGCTATGTCCCTAGACATGGAAAGAACAACAGAAATTTTGACAATGAACGGGACTGAGTTATTTGGTTCAGCTGATTATGGACAATATGAATAGTGCTTTTAAAGATAGTGATACATGGTCCTCTAAGGGCTTATGAAGTATATAAAAGGAGTCTGTGAAAGACAAGTAAGAAAAGCAATCCACTAATCCAACTGTCAGTAGGTTTAACTTTTTTATAAAGGGTCCAGTCAAAATTCTGTAGAGGTCTGTAGACTAAAGTAGGCTGAAAGCCACTGTTGCAGAGGAACATAGGTGTTATAATTGTTAACATCAGTTAGGAGAAATGGACCCAAAAGTAAAGGAAGAAACAGAAACATTTTTAATCAATTTAGAAATTAAAAAGTTTTTTAGATTCAAACACAATTGCCATCAATTATTATAGTCTTTGTATAGGAGAGGAACTAAGGACCATTTTTTGACTTTTCATGCACCTGAAGTGATGATACTGCTTTTACCTCAAAATGACCAGCAGTTATCAATAGATTAATCAAGAAGTATAATCCAAGGCTAACAGATATTCATATTTTACAATTTATTTATCCGTTTAAAACTTCTTAAAGCATCTTGATGACTAACATTAAATCTTTTTTACCATAGCTAATGTTTTCCATTAAACTGAAATCATAACAACCTGCACTTAAATGTACTGAAATCACAAATAATATTGGTACATATTTTTCTCCATCAACAGAAAAGCTCAATCCTTCAAAAGGAAGACATCAGTGATATTTACCAAATACTTTAGCAAAGCATAGATAATCAGTTTGAGAAACCTGCATCCTATTAAAAATAATGAGAATTAGATGCCTAAAATCCAGTGTGGATCTGGACTGTAAATCTTGAAGGTTCACAGAAATGTACTAATTTAATGAGGTAAAAATCAGCACAAAAAACACTTAGTGGAAGTTAACCTAGAACAACAGAATATTAAGTTAACAAAGAACAACAGAATATTTAGTGCTGGCCCCAAAGATCAATTCTTATCAAAGCTCAACCTGAATGGAAACCTGTAGTAATAGGTTCTCTAACAACTTCTAAAGATCACTAAAGGTAATTTTTCCAATCTGTTTCAGAACTGAGGTTCTGAAAGTACCAGAGAGTACACTCTACTGGCAGCTTACTCACTTTTAAATTAAGGCTCTACTGAGCCACATGTGAGAAAATTTGCTGTGACTCAGAATGCATAGGAGGGTATATTCTGAGTACCTCTGCCAGCCAAAGCTGTGAGAGTATCCCAGAAGAAAAAATGTAACCACGCTGGTAGCAGCTGATGATCATATTGAAGATTTTAAATATTCTCTGGAAACTGACAAAAATGCACAGCAAATGAATAAATAAAAACTAAAACAAAAATATTCTCCACACAATGAACAAAAATTCCAAAATATACATTTAAACGATATTCTGAAACTAACACAGATCCTGGAGCCATAGTGACAAAGGCTATCACTGAGATGTACCAGTTAATAAATACAGTATTCATTCTGAGCTGCGGTAAGTTTTCTCAGAAATAGCTCCATGATGTCAGGAAGCAAAATGGCATACATTGGTGTACCAAAGAAACCTATCAGAAAGAAACATTTACAAATCTTTAGGAAGGTATGGTGTTATTTAAATGCATAAAAATAATTGATTCTTCAGTCAGTAGACAGTAATCCTGTGAATTCCTTGAGAAGAATTCCTTGTGGATGCAAAAAATTACATAGGCTCAAAAAAACCATCTTGAACCAAAAAAAACCAACAATGAAGGGACAAAATGTGCAAAACAAAATCCAGCTCAAGAAATCCTCTTAGCTGAAAATGATGGGAAAATGGAAGAATATTAGGTGGGAATATCAAATATGTTTTTGCTGTTCTTACTTTTGCCTAAGGGTCTGTCTATGGCTACTGCTGTGTGACCTGTATACTGGTGACCTTTGGTGTGTTTCTCTACCCTTGTTCTTAGAGCTTGTGTGGCAATGTAATCAACCAATAATAACAGAAATTCAAACACAGCCCTCTCAAAAAGACACAACTTACAACTGCTACATCTATAACCTCCCTTAAAGGAGTCCCCTTCATAATTTTTCCAAATATATCTGCTAATGTAAAAGAATCATCAGACTCTTACATGAAGTGAATTGTAGACAGTAATACCTTGGCTGCACCCCACTGTCACAAAGCACTAGAACATCTTTGTAGCCTTAGTATGTAGTAATTTATTTTTTAAATGGAAACATAACTTTTACAACACAAGATGACAAAGTATTCACTCAAGTGCTGCATGTGTCTGTCATTCTGAAGTAATTTCTCTGTTCTATGCTCTAGAAGTATGTAGTTCTCTTAATACTGTTGTTGTAACATTAAACAATGTGAGTAGCTATCAAAAATGAAAATAAATAATTTAAAAGTCCTACTTATAAAAATCTGTTCTGCCACAAGGGAGAGGAGATAATTGAAGGAGAAAGAAGAGAAAAAAACCTCTACAGCTTTGATGTGGTTAACATTGATATGTTAGCTTGAAGAAGGATTCCAGAATTTCAGAAATACAGGGGAAAGATATTACTATTAATGGTATCTTACTGTTGATGGTATTTCACTATCAAGTGTGTTTTTCAAAATAATCTCCTTCATCATTGTGCCAGTACAGAAAGGAAGTTAAGTTTTTGCATTTTATTTTTAACATGAATAAGAAGCAAAGCATTTAGTTAAAGATCTTGCAGAACTTGTGCCTGTACTTTTAGTTTAAAAACCAAGTGATTTTGTCAAGCAACAATTTAATCTGTGTAATCATCTATGGCATAGGAAGAGGTCTAAACTCAGCATTTAATGGTGCTACCAGGACCACACAGTTCAAACGTAAACAACATACTACCAACAAACAATGGCTTTGACAAAAATGGTGATACCAGAGACAGATTTTCTATAAATGTTGAGATAAGAAGATAATAAACTAGCTATGGCAAGGCAATTTCTAGTGAGAATCTAGAAAATCCAGAAAAAGCCACGGAGATTTTAAAGCAACCTTGTGGGTTGGTTTGTTGTGCAAAAATAGTCGTAAAAGCCCTACAGATGATTGTTTAAGCCAAAAGAAACTTAGCAAATTTAAACTGTCAAATGAGGATATTTTGTTCTTAACTTTGTAAGAAATTAATGGCAGAGTGATTAAAGCTAGACATGGCTCCACTGTGTCTAGATTCCTACAAAAGCAAAGCTCAGCAGATACCGTAGTCTGCATTTTAATGCTTAGTGTCCTTAAAGTACTCCTTGTGATGCCGTCACAGTATTTAGAAGTTACAGATATTGCTGCCATTTTTATTGATAAATTTCCAGAGGGAACTTTTAATAAAGCCACTGGAAGGAGACAGAAAGGAGATCAACCTCTGGAGTATAATTTGGTTGGATAAATGCTCTCTTAGATGACTTTACCTACTTATAGTGACTATAAGGGGAACCTAGAGGACCACTCTTATAGCTTAGGCAGATCAGTTGTATAGAAACCAGGGAGAGCTGTTGTCATCACAAAGGTCTCAGGTAAAGCCAAGAGATGTGCTGAGTCTCAGCTGTGGCAGATGTGTTTGCCAGAAGCTGAGAGCAGAACGCATAGCACAAAGCACAAGTAAAGTTAATCTGATGGTGCTAATATTGTTAAAATGCATTTGAAAAGTGAGACTACATAGTTACAGACAGATACATACATACACACACATAAGCACACACACAGTTCACAGACTGGTGGAATCAAAGATTTGTGTTTCCTTCCTACTTCAATATCACTGGCCTGTTCCTGATGAGTTAATGTTTGTTGTCAATATGACTTACAAGAAAAAATAAATAGCAAGCCCATGCACCATGAGGAAATAGTCTGTGACTTTGAAGTAAAAGAGGACAGTCAATACATTTTACTAAGGCCTTTGTGTTATTCGCAAAGGATGTAATAGTTATTTAGAATGTTTTGATCAAGACGTTTGACACAGTGAGCATTTAAAAATCATACCAGCAGTTTACAGGTCTCCAAAAGGAATTCTGGACCTTTTCTTTTACATAAGCTTAGGCCCTAATGTCCTTTCTGAATGTGACAAAGGATTTCAGTATTTCTATAGTGATAGCTGTCTTGTATCCACATTCCTTTGAGAATTTCATACTCAGCAATATGACTTTCTGCTCAAGTCCATGAGGGCTGTTATTTATGAGTTTTATATTACCCACGGGTATGATTAGTACTTTGCAGAAACATGGATACTATACCAAAGAAATCATGTATTAAATGAGTTCAAATGTACAAAAAAAAAAAAAAAAAAAGGGGGGGAGAAAATAAGTGTAAGAATAATCCCTCATGTAAATTTGAGCTACAGTGTTATTTTTTTCACTTTTTTCTTCATATATACTTCTTTTTTTTTCATATTTCTGCACACATACAATAATGTATACTCATATGGACATTCTTTTAAATTTTTTCTTCCTGTCTTTTTTAACTCCAAAATGTTCCTGTTTATCCACACAATATTATTAGGATATCCTGAGAGTTTGTCCATGTATGTGAAAGTATATACAAGCATATACACACGCATATATATACATGTACATACACATTAATAGCTTAATCAAATGATATGCAATTTCAGTGCCATTTCAGGTATCCTAGATTATCCTGCCACTCCAGAGGACATGGCTTTCTCTTAAAGCCTGTGTCAGCAAGATGTCATGCAAATCAACAGGTATCTTTCATATACTGGAACATCTAAAAAGGTACTAAGTGCTTATGGGTGATTTCTTCCCTTAATCTCTGTTGAGCATAATGGGAGCTCAAGCAACTAGTTCACATAGAGGTACCCTCATTGTAGACACATAAAGTTAGGGCAAGCTGAATCCCAGCCTAACCATAGACGTCTAATGTCATTTTACATGCTCAAAGCTGTTCCACCTTTGTCCAGTTGTCATTTCAGAAGGGGATGGATCTCCTTTGGGTCCTGTGTCATATCTACCAATTCTAAAGAGGTATCTTGGATGCTCAATAATATCTTAAGCAGTATAGAATGTGGATAATTTTAAAATTGAATCCCATCCCTAAAGTCTTTCTTCATTTAGTAAAGATTATATCAATCAAAGAGACAAGAGATGAGATGTACATATATCCTTGCTTTTTTGAAAGTTTCCTTGTTTCTTCTATGCCTTTAAAATTCCATGAACCTTCGGGCAACAGAACAGCTCCAATTACATTAAAAAAAAATCCTATTCTTGATTTCATTTTACCAACTTAAACATTAGGTGTCTGAATCTTAGCTGGGCATTTAATGATTCCTTATAGGCAACGAAGAAAGCAGGCATCTCCTGGGAGTGACTCTTTTAATCTATCATAGGTAGATAGAATGAGATGAGCTGTATTCTGAAGGTGTCTATTTCTATTGACTATACAGAGAGCTTAAGATAACTAGTTCAGGCTTAAATAGCTAATTTTATACCTCTAAATTTGACAGATTAATTTTTTTCTTTGCTTACTTTCTTCTTTTCCCAGACAAAAGTTTCCACTGCATGGATGCATAACCACAATATTATTAGGATATCCTGAGAGTTTGTCCATGTATGTGAAAGTATATACAAGCATATACACACGCATATATATACATGTACATACACATTAATAGCTTAATCAAATGATATGCAATTTCAGTGCCATTTCAGGTATCCTAGATTATCCTGCCACTCCAGAGGACATGGCTTTCTCTTAAAGCCTGTGTCAGCAAGATGTCATGCAAATCAACAGGTATCTTTCATATACTGGAACATCTAAAAAGGTACTAAGTGCTTATGGGTGATTTCTTCCCTTAATCTCTGTTGAGCATAATGGGAGCTCAAGCAACTAGTTCACATAGAGGTACCCTCATTGTAGACACATAAAGTTAGGGCAAGCTGAATCCCAGCCTAACCATAGACGTCTAATGTCATTTTACATGCTCAAAGCTGTTCCACCTTTGTCCAGTTGTCATTTCAGAAGGGGATGGATCTCCTTTGGGTCCTGTGTCATATCTACCAATTCTAAAGAGGTATCTTGGATGCTCAATAATATCTTAAGCAGTATAGAATGTGGATAATTTTAAAATTGAATCCCATCCCTAAAGTCTTTCTTCATTTAGTAAAGATTATATCAATCAAAGAGACAAGAGATGAGATGTACATATATCCTTGCTTTTTTGAAAGTTTCCTTGTTTCTTCTATGCCTTTAAAATTCCATGAACCTTCGGGCAACAGAACAGCTCCAATTACATTAAAAAAAAATCCTATTCTTGATTTCATTTTACCAACTTAAACATTAGGTGTCTGAATTTTAGCTGGGCATTTAATGATTCCTTATAGGCAACGAAGAAAGCAGGCATCTCCTGGGAGTGACTCTTTTAATCTATCATAGGTAGATAGAATGAGATGAGCTGTATTCTGAAGGTGTCTATTTCTATTGACTATACAGAGAGCTTAAGATAACTAGTTCAGGCTTAAATAGCTAATTTTATACCTCTAAATTTGACAGATTAATTTTTTTCTTTGCTTACTTTCTTCTTTTCCCAGACAAAAGTTTCCACTGCATGGATGCATAACTATCAAGGCTACCTAAGCTCTCTTCACTGATGAATAGCAGCTGTCAGCTCCAAAGGAGCAGAAGATTTTGAGGTATGGTTTAGAATATCCAGAACTTGCAAGATTTCTTTCCCATATTTTTTCTGCAGAGAAAAATTCAGGCTGAAATAAAATTTATAAAAAATTAAAAAGTTGTGATTTTAAAAAATATACCAAGGTTGGATTTTCTCTCAATTGCTTCTTCAGTCACACACAAATCTCCATAATATTGACACATCAGGCTTGCTTGTGAAGCAACACTACAGAATTTTCCTTTTGCTTATTTTACATTCAGTCCTACTTTGTTTGTTTTTAATAAAGTTGAAAGTACGTGCTTCTTGTACCCAGAAATTAGTAAAACTACAAAGTTAATTAAAAAAACCCACCTATTATAACTTTCATTGTTTTTCTTCATGAATAACTACAGTGGTAATCTGTTCATCTCTTCTGCTTGTCTGATATGTCGGAGATATTGCTGGAGTAATTATAAAAAAGAGAGAAACTCTTCTGCTACAGGCAGAAGAAAACTATTTCCACAGAAGTCTCCTTTAAAATCCTGTGAACCAAAATTAACTTTAGCAAAAGACAGCTGCTTGCTCATGTGCAAAGGAAGTAAGTTAATGCTGGAGTAAATTTAGAAGAATTTATGTAAATCAAGAAGTACCTCCAGCAGGACATGAGGGAATAAAAAATCCACAAAAAGATTGGAAAGAGGACAGTGATGGACACAAAAAGAATCACATGCGATAATTCTGAGAGTTTACCTTACTCCATACACAGACCAGCCATGAAGAGCAAAGAGAATGATTACTTCAGAAATCAATGAAAAATCATCTAAGGTTACTGTTACAAACGCATTTTCCTGGGCCCTCCCTCATCGTGACCAGAAAATCAAGTAAGTATCTAGTAGTTTTCTAAATTTTTTTTTTTTCCTTTTTCTCCCCACCCTCCGCAATGGACAGAAACTTTTCCAATATGAGCAATAACAACAGCTTACGTACTGGTAAAACAGGTGTTCTCCCATTGGGGTTTACTTGCAAAACTGTAATTGGCTCAGAAAACTGCTTTACAGGTTTTTTTTTTCTTTTAATGAAAAAGTTGTCACATAGCATTTGGAATAAAACAAAAATGTCAGTCTTCAGGACAGACAGAAAGAATGAACAGAACCATCTAACTACAAGAGGAAAATTCTGTCTGTTAAATGGAATAGACCAATCTATTATTCCTTGTACCAATGAGGGCTCCACATCACAGCACAACAAATTACATACCTTTCAAAGTAATAATGATAGGAAAATGAAAATGGCAGGGCATTTGTTGTGGGGAAACTACTACTTCATGTGCTTGAAGGTGTTACAATGACTACCTGAAAAAATTGAAGGAATATCTGTAACAAGTGCATTGGTTTGAAACAAAAGCATTAAAAAAAAATCAAAAGGCTAAAACAAAATATACTTTTTATATATATACACATATATATAAAATAAATTCTTTTAACTATAAGCATAAAACCCAAACAACCTCTTTTTTTCCCTATTCCCAAGTTTGTCTGCACATAAAATTTGTTGGTTTTTTTTAACCAAAAAAAAAGGTAAATAAACTGTATTGTGTAATCCAAAGTAAGCAGCCTAAAGGTAAAACTGATGCAATACAACACAAGATCAGTCTTTTATTTTCTGTACCTCTGTGCTTTATTTGTCGGTCAGTAGTGACAAATATCATATATTAGCTTAAAACAGTCAAGACTGTAAGAAAAGAGGTATTTTCTTTTTGGTCAAAGGTAATTATGAATAATGTTAATAGCTGAAATGAAAGCATTCTATTTCATGTATATAAATCTGCAATGAAACAATCCTTTGGACTTATCAGTCCAAATAAAATATCTATTTAATGCATAAACATCTGTTTTTGTTGTTTGTAAGAAAATTTCAGTCTCTTTGTGCCAGAATAAAGCCAAAGTAAAACCATGTTGTCTGTCAAGACTCCATTTTGCTTAAATGAGAAAATCACATACTGGATTCTTTCTCTTTCTTAGCCTTCTCTTTTAATGAACAACCACAAAAATTTTGAAATAAAGAGATGCAGATTTGATCAGGCCCTTGATTACTGTTGATGAATACTGTAAATAGTTGTGAGACAATGTAAAATGAGGACATGACTGATATGGTAAATAAACAAGAGACAAGACACCACAGATTCAGAATTTAGCCAGGAAAGTAACAACTAAGCAAACAGAAGCCAGTTTTACCTGAATTCATCCATGAGAAAGGTATTTGAATATAGTCAATGGGACACTAATAATATTGCAATTTAGAAACCAAAACTAACAACAAGAAAAATCTGAGCACAGGCAAATGGGTACTGAACACTCTGCAAACCGCAGGAATTCTAAAGACTGGAGGTTTGTGTTTTACAACTCTCACTAGATTGACCTGAAGTTATGAACAAGCAGCTACTTAAATCGTCTCTCTCCCATACTGCTTTGATGCTCTGTTTCATTTAAGCTGGAAATAAATCAGTGTATCTCATAATTGAAATGATACTGGATCTTGCTCATCATTATTGCCTTCTTATTATTTTTGGTTTAACTTTTGAGATTGGTTACTTTGATTCAAGATTTGGATCATGTAAGTTAGACATTATAATTCCTAAAAAAAACCCCAAACCACCAAAACCAAACAATTCATGTCAGTTAATTTTAGATAGCTAAAAGGGAAAGAGTTTTTACAAAAAATGATTTCTCTGAGTTATTTTGGATACTGATTTTAGGATAGTATTATTTTTTCTTTGGAAACGTTGATTTTATCTTTTGCTTTAAAGCAACTAGCCTTGACTTAGCATTTGAGCACGTGAGATGCATGATACCTTGTAAGCTGCATGCACCTGGGTTCCCTTGATAGTCCATTAAGTTAGACTAATCCAACGCATAAGCCAAAAAGTCTGTGTGCTCAATGAAGCACTGCCTAGAGCTAGCTGAAAGAAATGTTCAATATTGACGAGTGTCCTTCAGTAGGCACTGAACTGAGTGTGTGCATTTATCAAAGGTAGCCAGCACTGGTATCCATCAGTTAAATAACAGAAAGCTGCAAGGGTCCTGTGCTCAGAAATGTGAAACCTGCGTTCTGCTTTTTTTCAAAACCTGAGGAAAATTCAACTTCTCTCAACTCCAGGAAATGTCTTAACCATTAGACTATAAGGCATTCTGGGAAAAGGTGCTGCCATTTCCTCTGTTTGAAGCTGGGTCACTATACAGTCAGGAATGTAGGAGTCATACAGGATGAATGGATTGCACCATTGACAAATGTTTAGGTGATTTGCTTGGGAGCAGGGAGCTATAGGGTCAATACAACATCCCTCCATATATTTTGAATTAGTCGATCACTACATAAAGAAACAGACAAAGGGAGATTTAGTGTGTTACCTTTAATTGGTCCACCCAACTAGAATGTCTTACAGAATAAAATAGAGAAGTTTTTTTTAAGGGTGGAGGCCAAATAAAAGGCAGTGGAAACGTAACAGGAGTTTGGAAGAGAATATAAACAACATTACATAATAAGCACTGCATGAATCATAACGTGAGTCATAACACTGGATAGTGTACATTAAGAACAAGTTGATGTTTTCCATGTCTGTATTCTTAAAAAGATACTATGGTGCATTTGCTCCCATTTGAATTTCTACACGTTTTAATTAGGATAATTATACAGCAATGGGAAATTATTCTCCTTCACATACATAGAAACTTGTGGAAGCCAAATAATATAAATGTAGATTTTTCCTTCTCATAGGAATATTTGCTTTCTGGAATATGCTGTTTCTTATGGTGCAAGATTCCTTAGCAGTATCATTCATAAGGTGGAGGATTTCATGGCCTTTATTCGTTCTTCAGATAAATTAACTCATTTTTTTCAATGTTTTAGTTGCATCTTAACTGTGGATCATGCATACTTCAGTCCTGGTCCCTGATCCTCCGGATGGGGAGAGCTGTTAGTAGACATCACAGTTCCCACCTGCTTGTACTTTTGATTTCCCTTCTAGTTGAATCTAAAGAGGGTGTAAGATGATGCACACTTGGGTCTCACACTAAAAGGAGCTCAGGATGCTTCTAGCCTCAGCAACTGAAAATCAGTCCCAGAGCCCCCAGTTTAGCCTCTACGACTCATTTTTACTTCTGCTCCTCTAGAAACACTGCTGTGGGAAATGGCTTGCCATTGGGCATCCAGAATACATTATGGAATACATCCTTCACCAAGGAAATACATCTATGGCAAGACACAGGGACATATTAGGGAGAATACATTTCTTTCCTTACTACTTTTTTACATTTCCTGAAGTAATTTGGGATTTTCTGCAAAGAGAGGAAATCTCTTGAGATTATGGAAAAAATGTTGATATAGTGTTTTCATTTGTTTTCATTTTTCTTTCTGGGTGTCACAACAGGGACATGTGTAGGACAAATATATAGTTACTTAGAATGGATTTTTGGGAGTGAAAGAAGTTATACGATAGTAAATAGCTGTCCATACTCCAGTAGGCAGAGATAATACATGGCTGGTAAAAGTGAAAATATTTTAGCAGTCTCAAATAAATTTCTAGAAGTTATGTTCCATCTTGCTAGTGTTCTTATAGAAGCAGTGTGCTGGTTTTGGCTGGGAGAGATTTAATTTTCTTCATAGTAGTGAGTATGGGGCTATGTTTTGGATTTGTACTGAAAACAGTGTTGATAATACAGGGATGTTTTGGTCATTGCTGAGCAGGGCTTACACAGAGTCAAGGCCTTTTCTGCTTCTCACACCACCCCACCAGCGAGTAGGCTGGGGGTGCACAAGAAGCTGGGAGGGGACACAGCTGGGACAGCTGACCCAAACTGGCCAAGTAACCATTACGTGTGATGGAGCCCTGCTTTCCTGGAGATGGCTGAACACCTGCCTGCCGATGGGAAGTAATGAATGAATTTCTTGTTTTGCTTTGCTTGCATACATGGGTTTTGCTTTACCTGTTAAACTGTCTTTATCTCAACCCACAAGTTTTCTCACTTTTACTCTTCTGATTCTCTACCCCATTGCACTGGGGAGAGTGTGCGAGTGGCTGTGTGGTGCTTAGTTGCCAGCTGAGGTTAAACCATGACAAGCAGGAAAAGGTATTTCATTTCCTCCCCCTTTATCACAGGAGTAATTTATGATGCTTTGCAGCTTGTTGTGTTTTGTCACTTTTACTCTGCATTCCTATTATCTTCATTTTTTTCCCTTTGCCTTCCTATCTGGGAGTAGTTCTGACATACATCACTGTCACAGGCTGTAATGCGGATTAGCCCTACTAACCTTAATTAGCTTTTATATTTTATTAAACCAAGAATCCAAAGATGGAAATTGTTTAAATTGTTAGAAATTAATTAACTCTCTATCGATGGCTTGATTAGCTTTCTTGTTTCTTTCTTTTTCTTTTTTTATTTTTTAAATTAAAAAAAATCGCAATAGTTCAGAGTTCTAACCATCAGTACCTTTTCTTCATGTTATACATTTTAGAGAGAAGTGAAATTCCACTTCACAGGAGCAACATTTTTTTCTATAGGTTTTCAACAGAACCAGAATATGTAACTTCTGGAATAGCTGGACAGGTTGATGAGTAGTGCTGTATGGAGTGCTAATGAACAGCAAACATAAAAAGGAAATTGACAGTCAGTGGAAATGGAAAAAAGCCTATTTATGAAATGCAGCAGTGATGTTCTAAGATTTTTGAAATCTACATAAATTCTACAGCTCTATCTACATTATTATCCCCATTTCTTTCTCTTCATTCACATTTTGCCTGTAAATTGGAGTTCAATGTGCCTGCACAGTCCTCTCTTTCCACCTGTCACAGAAAAGAAATGTTACCTGAATGAGATGTATAATTCACTCAAACAGATCACAGACAAATAGACCAGGCCATTGGGGTTTGTGTCCCAAATTATCCCAGCAGGGTAGGACACCAGACAGACCCATCAAACCTGCTCCATGAGTTTTAGAATGGATATTTGAGAATAAGTCTAGAAAAAACTAAACTTTAACATTGTAAATAAATATATAGATGGGTAGATGGATGGATGGATGGATGGATGGATGGATAGATAGACGATAGATAGATAGATAGACAGACAGATAGATAAAGATATTATATAGAGTAATTTAAGGGCCAGACTGTGTGTAATATATAGCCACACAAGAGAAAATCCAACAGAATATGGTATAAGACAAAGAACATATGGAAATGTGAATCTACCTGTGATATAAGAACTGAGCTTCAGCAGCAAGTTTAAAATTGTCAGGTATTCCACAAGACATGGTGTAGCACTCTGACTCTACACATGTGAGCCAAGACAATTGAGTCAGAAAATAAAGCCAGTGAGATAAAAGCAGGATTGACACAGCACTTCTACATTATTTTATTTTCTTTTTATATTACTTTATATTATTTTATTTGATATTATTTAACATAATTTTATTATTATTATTATTTCATTAGTTGTTTTATTTTGAATTATTCTTACCTTGTAAGAAAGTAAGGAAAATTCATGTCAATTTAAACAAAACAAAACAAACAAAACCCCCTCCTGTATATAAATCCAGTTCCTTTACAGAAATTATTGGATTGCTCAGAAAAGTATGTACTACTCAAAGATGATTACAGAAACTGACCTTGATGAATCTATCTCTATCCAAGCACAGTTATGTTGCAATGATAAAAAGCTAATGGTGAAAGTATAATCATAAACAAAACCTGTGGACATTTGTTTAAAGCACAGCCTGGGAAAATAAAGAACCAATGGATTCTTAAGTTCTTACATAGCCCAATATAACAGGTTTTACATTCAGTAATGAATCATATGGTCTATAGGGAGCCTCCCATACATTGACAAACACAGTTGTCCATCATCTTTTTAAGATGCACAATAAAGCTAATAGTAAAAACAAACACACAAACAAACCCTCTATTAAAGGTATTCAAGAGGTATCCTGTGTATTCATTTGTTGTCAGAGAATAAAAATCACAGTTCTGCAGGAGGAAAGAAGACAACTTCTTGAAAAAATAAACAAAAGACCATTCAGTCCTTAAAGAAAAGGACATTAGTGATTTTATAATAATAATAAGAAACATCAAAAGAGGCATTGATCTAAGAATGTATTAGAACAAGATTGTAATTCGCTTTGTGCAGCATATAGCAAAATTACACATAGGGTCTTAAAGAAAGGTCATATTATTTTGTACAAGGAATCAACTTTGTACAAAGATTACTACATCCTGCTACAGAAAACAAGTCCAGGTAATTTTACAATATCATCAATGTGCTCTGTATACCAATGAATCTGTACACATCTATTTCTGCATATGAACAATCGCAAAGTTCATGGTTTTGTAAGAGTGTTCAGTAGTCAAAATGAAGGTTTTCAATGTGTATAGTGGCTTAAATTGTTATTCTGAAAAAATGGACTTTTTAAAAAGTATCAGGGTTATTTTTGCCACTGAAATATTTCAACTTTATAAAAACTATTTCAATAGCCGATAGAGAATCAAAATTAAAGTCTATTTCCTTCACTTTTATTTATACTATATATAGAGATAAGCACTAGAGGAAACTATTTCTTTCTCTTAGCAGATTTCATGATTAAAAATACTTACTTGGCCTTATAAGGCAAATCGGCTTATATCTTACAACAAGTCAAAGCTGTCTTTTAGCTCAAATGTAGTGCTTTAAAAAATGGCACAGGTTCCATCTGCGATTTTGATTTGCTCTCTTCGAAAAAAGTGTTATCACTTCAATTTAGAATGTTGCCTTGTAATTTTATCACAAAATATTCACATAAAGCAGTCTTCTATGTCAATTAATTTATGCACACACATGCATGTGCATGCGCACACACACACAGAGGCACACATTTTATACACTTTATCACATCTACAAGACAGAAGCAAGAATTATTTTTGGCAATTATTTGTCCTAAAGTGTAGGCCCAGAAGTTGGCAGGTATGTGATTTTGCATGTCTTCTTGACTAGTGCCGTTCACGACCAAGGAATTAACTTTCTATTCAACATTCAGCGATCACCATGTTAGGGGAAGGTTACAGATAATGTTATGAAAGGTGATTTTTTTCTCTTGTGTCTTGAAGATGAACTATTTTTACCAAAACTTCCAATGACAAGAAAATCAAAATCCCTCAAGCACATAACATGCAAAAGTTTTCCCAACACATATTTTCCAGAAAATCACAAATATTAAATATTTGATGTTAGAAAGGTGTTGCAAATTTGAAATGTGAATGATTTATCATTGAGAGCATGAGTCCTACTAATTTTTATATCGGGTTTTCTTTATTTTCCTTTTTTTTTACAGTAAAATATATGTTTTCCATACCATCAGGATGAACTCCATCTGGATTTTGACATGCATAAATAGTTTTTCTTATCCAATGCATTACAGTAAGAAAACCAAAAATATTTTTTGACTAAATTATGCATACAAATATAACTTTGTACATGTAATTTGGGACACAATTTAGAGACAAATCAGTTGCAAAAGTGTATAGGAGGATATACTTTGAGATACTTCTTTTGCTGGCTTTGATTTATAAAATGTAAACCAAACAAACACAGAAACATTTAACTTGTGTGTCAGATCCCTGGTTGAACTTGCAAGAATATCAGTTAGAAAAAGAGGTAAAAACCTAATTCTGCTTCCATCAATGCATAGTTTGTCAATCACATTACTATAACAAGGAAATTCATCCACTATCTTTTAAGTTCATGTTTGGGGATGGGAACAGGAGGAACTGGAAACACTAGGATATGGGAATTAATGAGACACAGTACACGACATGGCAACTTTTTCACCTTTCTTAGAATAGATTCCAACTTTAATGTGGATTTATTACATTTCTAGGCATGCTAAACTTGGGTTGCAAATCAGGCAGACACTTGGTTGAACTGACAAGCTGTGACAATGAAAACAGTCTACCTTTCCTGCACCCATAGGTAAGATGCTTTGTGCATAGCCCACTCGTGTTTTTGAAGCAGGCTCCTATGCACACCTGTCCTGTAATTGGATCTGCCTACCTTTGCTGGTTTACATTAATCCAGTGTAACCTCAGGAGTTGTTGTAGGAGTATATCCAAAGATGACTTGGGAGTTGGAGTACTGAAACCTGTTCCTTTGTTGGTGCTCCTGGAATGCAGTTAATATCCTTGATTAAGGCATCAAATTAGACAGCTTACTTGGGAACATTAACATCATATTATATATCCAGAACATGCTTTTTGTCATGGGCTTAAGTACCCAAATCATAAACAGTTTTGCCGCCTAAGTAGGTGGCATTCCAACAACATTATACAATGGATTTCTTACAAAGCAATCATGCAGGATGTGGAAGACCTGGGTATCATGTATACTTCAGTTTAACAACAGATTAACAATCATCTCTTTTTAGGGCCGAGGGATACTTTCAGCAAGGTGACACAGTATCACTATAAGAAAATGAAATGTTCACCCCATTATTCAGTGTCCTTCATTGAAGGGAACCTTTTTGGGCTGAAGGAGAGCATAAAACGCAGGTCACAGAACACAGCCAAGTTGTGGAACTGAGTGCCAAATACTTGTGATACCAAATATTTAGACTGGTTCAAAATGCAACTGTGGAAATTGAAGAAATAATCTAAATCTGAGGTAGTCACCTCAGTCTCTATGGTTTCTTTAATCTGCCCCCAGAGCTTATGTTTCTCTCCATGGACCACTGAAGTTGAATAAGGACACTAGCCGAGATGTAGACCTGTGTGTATAGACTGTAGACACTTAAAATTAGGCAATATGTACTGTAATAAGATATTACATCATTACTAAGAAGTCTAAGTCACTAATCTCTGGAAGCAGCTGGTGGATAGCAAGGAAGTAAACATTTACATATTTACTATTGTTTAGGTTTCTGTATTGGCTAGCTTCAGAGATGGGATGTTCTAGATGAATCTTCACTCCAGCTGAGCATGTCTCTTATTTTTGGAAAAGGTGTTGACCTTCCTAGCCCACAATGAAAATTGATCTTGTTGTGGGGAGCAATAGATTTCAGGCATATTAGGAAATGTAAAAACCTGTGTAGCTGTATACTTTAATATGAGTGTCTGAAGATGCTAATATGCCCAGGATCTTTTTCAAGTATCCTACCTGTGTACTGTATTTGGACCTACCTTTTTTGGCTATGCCTCTATTTTAACATTGGAGGGCATATCTAAGTGTAATATACCATCTCACCATAGCTAGTTATGTCTGCACTACCTGTAAGAGGAAGGCTGAACCTTGAAAGTGTCTCTGTATAGATTCAAGGTATAGTGGCAGGAGACAATGTGCTTGGAGGATAAATCCTGAAAACAGTATGAAGCCTTCAAGTATGATGACACTGTGCACATACCTTTGGAAGATATATCAGTAGGAATAGATGTACTCACTTCTATACTGTAGGTTGGCTAGGCTCCAAAAGTTAAATAATCTATTCTCATTTGCACTAAGGTTCCCACACCAATATGGAAGTCCTTTTATGCATGATAGCATATCCTAAGCCAGTAAAAATTAAGGCAATTACCTTAACTTCCATGTAATATTCTATTTCTGTACTCTTTGTTTAGAACAACCTTAATAATCTTTTCAATTTCTTTTCACGTTCTCCTGATTTCTTCCTTTGTACTTATTCAAGGGAGGGTTTTTTTTTTTCTTCTTTTACTCAGGTGTCATTTTGAAAGAGGGAAACAATGTGGCTTTGGTATCCTAACTATAAAACCTGTGTCTGGGATTTCTGAGTCTAATCTGTAGTATTCTACAGAGAAATAATGGTTGTTCTGACTGGGCTGAGTAACAGCTGGAATCCTGAAAAAAAATGGCTGTTGGGTGTATGCAGTTTAATACCATAGCACAAATTTAATGAGTTCAATGTGTTGATGTATTGGGGATGCATTTTGTGTACTATAAATTCCCAGTGGATTTGGTTTGCTCTGGCATAGTAACTGTGATGTCCTTTTGATGTATTGCATGACCTGCAGAGTTGACTTGCAGTCCTCCAGAATGTTTTACAATTATAGCATATCCTGTATTTCAGCTTCACTGTTCGGGGAGTTGTACAGCACACGCATGAATGACATGGACATGCATTTTTCACGGCATTTTCTAGACAGAAATATCAAAGCTTCATGTACACATTCATGTGACTCAGGTGCAATCACCCATAACACTTTCCTACCTTGTGGTTTGTGGTTATTTCTACCCTTCATTTCACCTTGTATGAGATTAGATTCCAGTTTAATCTCTTCAGTTCATTCTTTATACACTAGATGTTCACTTCTTTTAATTACTATTATGGCAACACATCCATTCTTTTTCTTTTCAGCAGTAATTGGACTCTATTATGTTATAATTTTTCACTGCCTAAATCCACCTGTTTTATTAGAATACAGTGAACCAATTTAACATCCTTTCAGTGGAACAGATTTCATACCAAGTGCTTCAGTGCTGGAAGCCGAAGTTTAAGACTTAGACATAAAAGTACTGCAGCTGGGCACCTCCCTCACCCACTAAAGTGATAAAGCTACATTTAAAGTTAAGAAACTCTATACACGACAGATTGTTGCTATGGTAGTAATGCTGTTCTTTC
Organism: Aptenodytes forsteri; assembly: GCF_000699145.1. Lineage (NCBI taxonomy): Eukaryota > Metazoa > Chordata > Aves > Sphenisciformes > Spheniscidae > Aptenodytes > Aptenodytes forsteri. Next base: position 7,160,695 of record NW_008795138.1, on the reverse strand, counting down.
TCATCAAATCTTTCCCTTGTGTGCTAGGTTGTGTTTTGTTTGCAGTTTCTTCTATTCCTTTGTCTTTTCTTGGCATTATGTCATGGTAAAAAAAAGAATTTTAATCAAGATTTCAAACTGAATGAAATACGGATGTATGGATATTTTATTGTAATTGTATTAGCAATTCTATTGACAATAAGAAGTTCTACCTGCTTGTTCCTAGTCATATACAATTAGTTTCTGTACAGAATAATTCCATCATACATTAAGGCATTTCTTAATTCTCCCATTGTATTTTTTTTTCCCCGAAGACCAAAAAAAAAAAATTTTTTCCTAGTTCCCAAATCAATGCCAAACTGGTAACACTGTGAAATCACAAAGCATGCCACAAATACAGATCAGGACAGCTACTGCAGAAAGGTGTCATCACAGACAGCGTCTTCCCATATCTTTCCCTTTTTCTTCTATCCTTTGAGAGTACAGAAGCCTCTTCCTAAAGCAATGCCCGCATACTGTTTGAGTGTTTTTAAATTTAGGTATGTTGTTTAGCTGTCTACCCTCACTGGGTGGTTTCTAGGATGAATATAAATCTTCATGACGGGTAATCACACAGGTGTAATAGACCACAGCTGCCTTGCACAGGTGTGTGCTTTTGAGGCACAAGTCAGTATTCCAGTCCAACCATACCAGGGCATGAATTCTCCCTTTGTAAGAGTTGATCACCATGGTCTTTTTGATCAAAGTCAAGGAATCTGAGTGAAGTCATTTTTATTAAGTGTTTTCATTTTAGCTGATCAGCATGAGATAAAATGAGCACTCACATTACATAACAACTTCTAAATGACTCTGGAGGGTATCGTAAAGGTACATTCCCTCAAACTACCTTTCCTACAATAAATAGATTCTTAACAAACAGCAATTTTATTTTTTTTTTTTAAATAAATGCATCAAGGAAATATAATGATATTTTTTGACAGGTTGATTAACAAAAGTGTCTCTTAGGTCAGTCTATTGGTCTTTTTCAAACTCAGTAGCCATAAGCCATCATCTAAAAAACCTGGCCCTATCAAAGGTGTATATGACTACCCAGTCTGAGGTCCAGCCTCCCTTTGACAGTGGATACATCTCTTCTATTTCAGAGATGGTTCAGAACTGAACAACAAGCAAAGGAAACGTATGTTTATTTGAAAAAGACTGCATTAACATAGTTTATGGAATCAGTGTGACTGCTATCAGGTGGCAGTACGATAATTTGTTCGGGTTTGTTTGCCTCCTGAGGCTTAGCTGACAAAGCCTGCTTGGCTACTGCCTTTGAAGAAATTCTACAATCAATTGATCTTCAGTAGACAGCTTCTTGCTCTCTGCCATTTTTGGAGAAGTCATTATTTTTCCATAGTCCTCTCTAATTTATTTTTTCCATGTTCTAATCAAAATCTGATCTCTTGGCAGGGATTCAAAATTGAAGTCTTATTTTTTCTATACTTGTATCAGTCAGATTGTTCTATGCTTTCACCTTCATCTATGCTTTCAACTCTGTTGTTTGTTTAATGTCTCTTTCTTCCAAGTTCCATTTTAAGAATGTTCAGTATCCTTATATTGTCAAAAGCTATAACAGGAGCTTCATGGAGCATCACGGTGATGCTCTCAGTTAACTGAAAACCTCTAAAACAACTAAATCATCACATTTTGCTAGAATTGCTCCTTCTGATTTTTTTTTTTTTTTTTT
>NW_008795138.1:7150502-7158688 GCF_000699145.1 Aptenodytes forsteri | reverse complement strand
TTCTCCTTTTGTTTTTTTTTTTTTTTTTTTTTGCTGATGCTTCTGGATTTAGTGTGAACTGCTTTTTAAAATTTTCTTTAACCATATTTTCAGATTTCATCCAGCATAAAGCTGTTCCTTTCTTTCATAATTGATATTTTCTTGGAGTCCAATAGTTACTGAGAGCCAAGGAAACGTGACAAGATTCTATTTCCTTCACTTTCTCTGGGTTTAGGCCCAGATCTAACCACCTGTGAATACTAACTTCTTGCTTTCCAATTAATGCAAATATTAATACAAGGTAATAAATTATTAACTTAAATAAATCACTGGCTGCCTACAGGTCTGGCTGAGCAGCACTATGTAGTTTGAGAACTGCACGTCATTATTAATGCCTTTAACTAACCTCTTCTCAAAAGTTATTTTAGGAAAGCCATCCCCCTACATATCTGACCAAACTTTTATCTTACTGAGACAGAATGAAATATTTACAAATATTTTCACCTAGATTAATAGACTTTTTGTAGTGATGTTAGTTTTTTATGTTTTTATTTATTTTTTATTTTTTATAGCAGCTTTCATGTGACCTCAACATCTTTCACATTTGCTATAACTTTCCTGCAAGCAAGCAAACAACCAAGTCTCATGACTGTAGTTGAAGAATAATTCTTTTAATTTTTTCCATCTTTTCCAGATACAAAATGTAGAATACTTAGAAAAATCTCCCTTCATTCATAAATCATACTTTTAGTTTGTTTCCATTCATTTTTCATACCAATGCATTTTATTTAAAGCCATTTTGTAAGATAGCTGTCTGTTACATCTAACTTAGGACAAGGAAATGTCAAAAATTCTTTCAGTTCATCATTCTATAACAATGGTAGCACATCTTTTTATGAATTAATTATTACCCTAAAGGCACTTAAAGTGCGTACCACTTATATTGTTCTATTCTTCTTTACACAGTCTTCTTACATGTTTGAGTCATACTATATCATTCAGATGACAGAAAAGGTACTTTTTGCCATTTCTCCCTTCTAAATTATTGTTTTTCTATATAAGTATTTTTAAACATATGTAGAATGTTAGACCTCTTGGGTGTATTCTAACTATTTTTTTTATGGGCAATGGAGGATTTTTTGTACCTCTGTCATCTCTATGAAACCATTAGTGCAACCAAGACAGCAGGTTGAATTATCGATTTATAGCTCAATGAACATCATCAATTATAAAACCAAGTTTACATTTGAACAGACAGTGAAGAGATATTATGTTTAAAATAGCATTACTTTCAGCTTATGTCATTTTAGACAAACTACTACATTTTTCCTTAGAATGAAAATGCAAAACACTGAAATATCTTGCAAACTTTTTGTTGATTTCGGTAACTATATAAACCGGCAACAACTGTAACTTCCATGTGAATGTGTTTTTGCTTTCTGCTCCCTAACATTTTGAAACAAACTTTTAAAAGAAAAAAAGATCATTCCTTAAGTTTGTTGGTTTTGTCATTTTTACTTCTATTCAATTTTTTTTGAAAATGCTGAATGCTTCAACTTCGTGACAGAATGTGTACGCATTTACAGAGTTTTTATTAATTCCTCTGGGCAATGACTCACTCTTTCTTGTAGTTCATATGCAAGGATCTTTAAGAATGTTATTGAAGACTTCTACTGCCTTTTGATGAAGCATTTAAATATATTTAAAAATAAAATAACTAATTTGGATTTTTTTTTTTTTTACTCATTTCTGTAGAATAATTACAAGCTTCCTGTTAAAATAAATGTTAAAGTACCTTCTAAATTTCTGAAGCACTTCTTCTGTCCTATGTAATATAACTTAATATGAAGGGCTGATTCAGACACATTTCATGTTACATAACAAAATGTACTCGCTTCCCACGTAATTCTACACAGTCATTTACTCTTTCCATTGTAAATATTAGATTTGATTATACCCTTAGTATACTTTAGGATGAGGCTCACAGTCTTCAGTCTTTTATGGGTCTGTTACAGAGCTTCATAGTAATTAATTTTTTTTTTTTTTGTAATTTTAGAACTTTTTCTACTTCTTCAAGTAATAAACTGAGATCAAAGCAAATTTCAGAGAGCAGGGTCAAGGAGGGGAATTTAAAGAAGGGACTCCAAGGATCCTCCAATTTAAACTTTCACTGTATAGACTGAGTACCACATACCCATTTCTCTATCAAATTTATGTCTCTAACAGCAGTTGCCAGAACTTGTTCACTCAGATATGCACCACTATCACAAAATAGAAATGACATTGTACCAGCAGCTTTAAATGGGATATTACATCACATATATGGGCAAAGTAAAGCATACTTTGAGCCCCACATTTGCCTTCTAATTAGGCAGTAGCAGCCCCATCTCCCGATTCTTTGGTGAATTATGATTAAGAAATATCAGATCCCTTCCTCATGGCAATTTTTGTTGCTGTATTATAGAAGGAGTAAGGGATCCATTCTTTATGAACATACTTTGGACTATGACCCAGTCACTTCTTACTCTTTGGGTGAATTACATAGACTGAATTATATTTGCTTTCCACTAGGCAGCCTGTTTTCCAAATCTCAAATCAGGCATACTTATAAATCCTTTCCATTGATCCATTCTTCTAATGGTTTTTGTGGTGAGTGGTCTGTTTATTTACTTTCAGAATGTTTACCATTCATCTGGTTAAATATGAAATATAAAATATTTTTCATTAATATAAGATGACTTTTTTTTTACTATAGAATAGAAGTATTCTTTGCATATGTCTATTTATTGTATCTGAATTATTAATGCCTTTCTTATTCCTACTTGTCTAGTATCTGTACCAACATTATTACCTCACTTCCTCTGAACATATATTAAGAAATTTATGATTATTGACCTTACTTCTGCTGCCCACAGATTTTTTTTCCATTGGTATTTTTTTGCTGTCCTTATCTATATATTAAGTTAAACTACTGAAAAAATATTGAATTATGGAATCAGATTTAAAAAACAGTTTGAAAGGGACTACTGGAGGCACTCATCTGTTTGAACCTCCTGCTCAAAACCCAGCTAACCTTAAGGTTAGATCAAATTACTCACAGTCTTATCTAGTCATATTTTTAACATCTCCAAAGATGGAAATTCCACAGCATCTCTGGACAAACTGTTCCAGTGTTTATTGATTTTCATTGTGTTTTTTTGGTTCGTTCCCCGCCCTTATATATTATCAGAATTTCCCTTTGTGTGCCTTGTGATCACTGTCCCTTGTTCTGTGCACCCTGAAAGGAGTCTGACACTCTTTTGTCTGTACCCTTCCCTTAGGCAGTAGAAGACTGCTATTAAATCACCCCTTAGCTATCTCTTCTCCAAGCTGTTCAGCCACTTCTCACCTGTCATGTACTCTTCAGTGGCTCTTCACTGTACTCTTTCCAGTTTGTCAGTATCTTTGAGGGCTCAAACGGGACACAAAACAGAAATGCGTAGGCACACACTTCTTCCCTGCTTTGTTTTGTTTTCTATATATGTTTTACAGTTCAGGTTCAGAATTCACACATTTAATTCAACTTCCCTTAAAAACAACTTTGCATGTTTTTCAGTCTTTCTTGTTACCACTTTTACAGAATAGCACTGTTATGAACATACAAGCTTGATCAAGCAAATCATAGAACCATAGAATCGTAGAATGGTTTCGATAGGAAGGGACCTCTAAAGATCACCTAGTTCCAAACCCCCTGCCATGGGCCTGCCATCTTCCACTAGACCAGGTTGCTCAAAGTTCCATCCAATCTGGCCTTGAACACTTCCAGGGATGTGGCATCCACAACTTCTCTGGGCAACCTGTTCCCGTGTCTCATCACCCTCATTGTAAAAAATTTCTTCCATATAACCAATCTAAATCTAACCTCTGTCAGTTGAAAACCCCTTGTCCTGTCACTACAGGCTCTGGTAAAAAGTCTTTCTCCATCTTTCTTATAAAAGCCCCCTTTAAGTATTGAAAGGCTGCAATCAGGTTTCCCTGGAGCCTTCTCTTCTCCAGGCTGAACAACCCCAACTCTCTCAGCCTTTCTTCATAAGAGAGGTGTTCCATCCCCCTCATGATTTTTGTGGCCCTCCTCTGGACCTGCTTTAACAGGTCCATGTCTGTCTTGTATTGGGGACTCCGGAGCTGGACACAGTACTCCAGGTGCGGTCTCATGAGAGCACAGTAGAGGAGGACAATCACCCCCCTCGACCTGCTGGCCATGCTTCTTTTTATGCAGCCCAGGATACGATTGGCTTTCTGGGCTGCAAGAACACTTTGCCAGCTGAAGTTCAATTTTTCACCCACCAGTATCCCAAAGTCCTTCTCTGCAGGACTGCCCTCAAGCCATTCATCTCCCAGTCTGTATTGATACTGGTGATTGCCCTGACCCAGGTGCAGGATGTTGCACTTGGACTTGTTGAACTTCATGAGGTTTGCCTAGGCCCACTCCTCAAGCCTGTCAAGGTTCCTCTGGATGACATCCCTTCCCTCTAGTGAATCAACTGCACCACTCAGCTTAGTGTCATCTGCAAACTTGCTGAGGGTGCACTCAGTCCTACTGTCTACGTCATTAATAAAGACATTGTATAGTACCGGTCCCAATACAGACCCCTGAGGGGTCACCACTTGTTACTGATCTCCATTTGGACTCTGAGCCATTGACTGTAACTCTTTGGACACGGCCATCTAGCCAATTCCTTATCCATCAAGTAGTCCCTCTATCAAATCCATATCTCTCCAATTTAGCAACAAGGATGTTGTGGGGGACTGTATCGTATGCCTTACAGAAGTCCATGTAGATGACATCAGTTGCTCTTCCCTTGTCCACTGATGCAGTCACTCCATTGTAGAAGACCAGCAGAATAGTCAGGCACAATTTGCCCTTTGTGAAGCCATGTTGGCTGTCTTTAATCATATCTCTGTCATCCATATGCCTTGACATAACTTCTAGATTCAGATTTGTTACCAAAGAGAGGATTGAAATAAATAGGGGGGAAAAAAAAAAAGCTGGAAGAATAGTGTCCTTATTGAGTAAATGCTTGTATGAAATAATTTAGCAGATTTCAGTGCCCCTGGGAATGGAAAGATGCTGCACAACAATTTTCTTTTTTTTTTTTGGGGGGGGAAAAAGGGAAAAAACTTATATTTATCAGAGAAAAGGAATCTTTAATGATAGACCATCATTTCAAATTAAATATGGCATGCTGACCAGATGGTTTAAAGCAAAAACTCTTTGGGAAAAAAAAGGGCAATTAAGGTGAATCCGAAAAGCAATGTGGACTCAAATCTGAAAACTGTTTTATGATTCTTCAAATTCTATTTTTTTAGATTCTAAGCTTTAACAGCAAGGTCTTCCAAACTAGGAGTTATGGCAATATGTGAAATTGAAGTTTTTGGGGTTTACAAGTCTTTTGCTGGAAAATGTCTGGCGTTTTGGTTTTCCTTTTAGCTTAACTGGAACATGATCTAATCTCTCAGCGGGAGAGATCAGGTAACAGATAAGCAGCAGAAACATCACAGTCTTTCCAATTTCTTCTCTGACAACTGCATTTCAGAAGGCAAATAGCAAGTCCATGAAATTCTTGAAAGAACCTTTCTATCCACTTATTTTCATGACGGGAGTCTGGACATAGTTGTACTGCCACCTTGCCTGAAGTGGTCTGTGAGTAGTAACTGGGAAAGTCTCTGCCTGCTCTCTCCTGGTTTCTGGCTCTGCAGTTAGCTTAGATGGAACAATTTTGCTTGAATTTATACCTCAACCTCAGCCACAGACCTCAGGAAATCTAATACACTGTAAAATCATATTCTAACAGGTATAAAGGAAACAGTGCCTTTTAACATCATTGTACGAGTCATCTTGCATTGCTCCTTCATCCTCATTGATTCTTCTACTCCACCTGCTTCCAGACAGTAGTCATCACTAGCACAAACCCTTCTCTGATGTCATGGGTCCCTGTCTTGTGCTAGCTTCTCTCAGGGGTGCGTCTCTTCCCCACTCAACCCACCACCCACTGGCTGCCCCTGGGGGCTCCGCGGGGGAGGCAGAAGGTGCCCCCCCTCCCCATGACAGAAAGGGCTGTTGTTCCCCCCACCCCCGGGGGTCTGTCGGGCTGTTGCCCCCCAGTGAGCAGCTCCTCCTGCCGGATAGGTGACAGTCATGTGAGGGTTGGGGGAGCCAGCTCTAACCAGCTCCAACTGGTTCCAACCAGCTCCAACTGTCCAAGGCCATGTCAGCCCCCTGAGAGAGACCTGTCCTGACCCTGCTGGGGCTGTTCTAGTGCCGGGAACCACTGGGGGCACGGGCAGTATGAAATAAGTACACACGTATAGCATATTCATGCAGTATGTTTCAAAGTAGAAGAAGAAAGAATATAGGCAAATTTAACGCTATAGTGACTTAATTAAGAGCTACACAAAGAGTGAACAGCTGAGGTTGGGATCAGCATTAGGACTTGTCAGTTTAAGTACCTCTAGCAGAAAGACAGTAATACTGTTATTTTGGAGATCATTAGACATGATGCGTTGTAATCCCACTTTAGACCTGCCAAAAGCTGTCATTTTTTCTATTAATAAATTTCAGGTATACCATCTTCCTCGTGTACAGTGTCTAGGCATGGTATTGAGGCCACCATAGTGGGTTATATCCCTATAGTTAAAGCATACCATTTATTTCAGCATGTGGAACAGTACAAAGCCTCATGCTTGCTTTCTCTTAATTTTCTGGACCAAAGAGAGAGAAAGGATTTGGAGCCACAAGGAGGATAGTGTTTAAATTTTTGAAATACCCATCCTGGGTTTCTCAAGATGGGGAGAGTGCATAGTCTGTCAGTTTCTGACCAAACGGTGGAGTTACTTTCCATTAGATCTGCCTTTAAGAAATCACAGGCCTATAGGGTTACATGCTGAAACAGAATTTTCAGAAAACAACAGTAATTGTAGCAAAAGACATCATTAGTCTACATTCATCAGCATAATATTTGACAATGAAATAATTACTTTTATGTGGAGAGTATAAGTAATGTTATTGACTTAATTATGTCAGAACATCCTTGTGAACAGTATTTTGGAAAATAAAGTAAATCACTTTTCCAAAAAGCTATTTTATAATGACATCGGAAAATGAGCTTTGAATGTAACATCTGAGGCTACAGAGCTGCAATTTGCATTAATACTAATATAGTGCAGGTAGAAAGCCACCAACAGAACATTAAATATTCAAAAGTGCTACTAAATTTTTGAGAGGAAAGAAGACTTTGGTCCAGTGTTTTTTATATGCTTTGTTATGGCAGTTAGATATTAAACTATTCAGTGTACTTGCTTATTTGCCTTTTATTTTTGTTTCATTATATTCTCTTTGTATGGAAAAAGAAATATTTAAAAATGAACTTATTCTACGGCAGAGTTCTTAAAATTTATAGACCATTTCAACATACAAATTTTTATACTTGTGTACTCTATCGAAGTGAAAGACTAAAATGTTTTGCTCTAAGATAAGTAAAAGGTAATTAAAACATTTTTGATTATTTGATTATTTTTCATTTCTAAGGATCTTCTTGAACATTTTTACTCAAGGAAGACAGTAGACTAAGTGGCAGCCCCCTGTAGTTGGTATCCAGAACCTGAAAACTTTCTTTTTACAAGACCTTTGTAGCTGCTTACAGTGATATTTGAAGTACACTCCTTCTAAAACACAACTGTAGAAAAAGGTAATCAGGGCACAGCTTTACTGACGTTGTGTTAGTAACAATCTGCTAAAGAAATCTGTTGAATGAAAAATAGAGTACTGTGGTTCAGTTTGTTCCTCCTCTTGCAAAACAAAACGTCTTTGTGTTAGTAACAATCTGCTAAAGAAATCTGTTGAATGAAAAATAGAGTACTGTGGTTCAGTTTGTTCCTCCTCTTGCAAAACAAAACGTCTCAAAAAATAGCCACACTATAGTTAGTTTTGAAGAAAAAAGGACCTCCCTGAAAGTCCTACATGCTTTCTACTGAAACTGAATTACTATACAACAAAATCCAGAGACTCATAAGGAATAGATAAAAGGTATAATCTAGTGATTATGGTACTCCACTGCAACTGAGCACCACACAGCCGCTCGCTCACTCTCACGCCCCTGGCGGGATGGGGGAGAGAATTGAAAGAGTAGAAATGGGTTGAGATAAAGACAGTTTAATAATTGAAATAT
>NW_008795138.1:7142877-7148655 GCF_000699145.1 Aptenodytes forsteri | reverse complement strand
GCATGTCGCTGGGGTCGGAGTGGCCGCAGGGCGTGTTGCCCGGGTCTGAGTGGCCGCAGTGCGTGTCGTTTTACTGTCAGAGCCAGAGACCTTCTCTTCCCTTTGAGGGTACTGAATGGTGTTGAACAGGGCTCGGTAGGCATGGGCCAGGCCCCAGCACATTGCAATGATCTGCATCTCTCTGGAGTTGGCAGGGTGACAGCATACTTTGTCCAAATATTCTACTAACTCTTTAGGATTCCGCACTTGCTCAGGGGTGAAGTTCCAAAACACTGGGGGTGCCCATTGGCCTAGGTACTTGCCCATCTTGTCCCACACACCCTGCCACTCATAACTATCTGGCCTTGGGGCAGATCTCTGGATGATATTCTTAAATTGCTTACCAACTTTAGACAAAACCGAAACAATATTCCCAAGAAGTACCAATAGAAGTATGTTAACTACCCAAGGCTGTTCAAGATACTGAAAAGTTACTGTAATGAAGGAAGAAACATCATAGAAGAAGGTAGTGACCCTGCCATTCTGTATCTCCTCCGTAAAAAAACTCTCAGAAAAGTCACTGTAATTGCTAGTTGTCTCCACGAAATGGTCTCCGTGGTACAGTAACGGCTTCATTGCGAACCTTACAGACCACACTAACGCCAAGGACTTTCTCCCTACCCAAATCTATTTTAAATGACAATAAATACAATTAATTTTCCCCAGTACTTGGTAAACAATCTCCCTGTCTTTATCTCAGCCCACAAGCTTTTTCATCCTATTTTCTGCCCCTGTCTTGCTAAGGGAGGGGAATGAGTGAGTGGTTGTATTGGTGTTTGGCTGTTAGCAAAGGCTAACCCACCAAAACAATAAAAATATTCTACTGAAGTAATCTTACCAGACCGTCAAACTTCTGTGGAATTAGATACCACTGAAATAAGCACTGTTCGACCAAAAGGTGGAAGTATTTGGCTCAGAATTCCTAAGAATAATGCAGTGTTTTACTTTTTCCGTTGTGATGATTCTGGCTTTGATATATAATCCCAGTTCTGGAAACAGCTGAATCTAAAATATTTGCAATGAATTTCATAAATTACTGCTTTATTTCCAAAGAATGCATTACTGCTGAAGTGATTTACCAATGCCCTTCACTTCATATTACAACTATCTATCATTCATTTTAGCATTTGCAGTTGAAGATAGTCATCACTGCCTCCTTCATATAGGTACAAACACACTTACAAACACACGTTATTGTAGCCTCCTTCTCTCATTGCTTGACCGTATTGTTTATTTTTTGCTTTATATATGAACTTATTGATGGCATTCTCATTGACAATTTAAATATCCATTGGAATAGCATTATCGTGTTTGGCTACAGAAGATCTATTCTAACAAGAGAGAAATTACTTCTTTTTCAAGACAACGTAATGACATATAGACTTTCCATTTATGTAGAAATAAGTAAAACTTGGAAGTTCTTATAGTGAATATCTTTGAAAACAGGATAAAAGCTCTATGTACTGATGCTTGTTGAAGGATTCACATAAGCATAAGTGGCAAGTCCCATTTAAAATGTTCAGTGGAATCCAAGATATCGTCACAGGGGTTAAAAATGTGATAAAGAATTTAGGGTTCTGTCACCCAATTCTGGATACCTCAAAGAGTCTGGAATGATAATCGTAGTCCTTGCATAGGCAGTGGTATTTCTTCTAGTTCAGAGAAAGTAGGTATAACTTCCCTGTTTTATATTACTGGGTTTCCAGTAAGAATAAACTTTACCAGTAAGAGGATTTTTTTGGTTTTGTTTTTGTTTTTTACCTCCTCCACTGTTTAAATGAAAGAAAGAAGGGTTAGTCCTTGGAAAGTGTTGTCTTTTTGGTGGAGTCACAAAAAACTATATTAAACACCTGTATCTCTACCTCACACCAAACTTTCCTCAGAGAAAGACAGAAGAGACTGAGGAATTCACAGGATGTTAAATCTTTTTACATGTCTGTATCTGGAGGTGAGGAGTACCATTAGAAGCCAACTCCCCTTCCGTGTTTGTTGTTCAAGACCTTTTATTCCAATACTCTGCTAAATCCTTAGGTTTCACTCTGCTATAGGGAGGACTGGGAGCAGTGGTTTGCTGTGAATTCACTCTTCAACATTCTTTCACAAAAGAAAGAGGAAAAGCTGCAGTATTTAAACCTTTAGGACTGTCAGAATAACTTTAGTTCACACTATACACACACCAAAAGGAACAGTTTGATTTTTCAGTGGGTAAATATTGACTTTTACTACCATTATATTAATGACTTCATTTAATATGAAAGCAGTTGTAATTCAGAAACATTTTATACATATCAATTCTCCATTTCTATAACATCAAACTAGATTAACTTCATTAAATTGCATGTTAGCTCTTTCTTGAGTAAAAAGACTGCCAGACTGGGCCAAAAGGCAAATTATACACTGAACTGCTTATGAATAAACCCTCATTTGTGATTAAATTTGAAAGTTTCTGGCATATTAGCCTGTACAATTTGAACGAGCAACAGAGGTGGTGAACATTGCTATTCATTAAGTCCTACAGATGGGTTCACAGAGTTATTCACATATCCAGGTGTACTGTTTTCAATGCTGATAGCTCACACTAGCTTTTATTAGTAGAAGAATTTTTTTAAAAGTTCACCACCACCAGACAAAACACAGATAAATAGTTAAATAACAGGCAACTGATAGAAAGTACCTTAGAAATAAATATTTACCTGAAAATGTTAAAGCATTTACACATCTGTCACAATGTTTTAAAAGTGATAAAATAACCTCTTCTGAAGCTTAAATACAGACAGCTATATTCAAGAACAACTCTGTCAGAGAAGTAATGAGAAACAGGCATCTGAGGATAATAAAGAACTGTAGTTGAAGCTAAAACTGTCAAGTCTAAGTGCTTATAAATTCATATTTAGACATCAGATATGAAGAACCACATCTTTATACTGTTCATCAACCAGAAGCTTCCATACAGATACTGAAAGGAAAAGGCCAGTTTCAAAAATTATCATACAAAACAGCTCTTCTTGAGATCTCATAGGAATTTGTAGTATAGAGACTTGAATTTTTTTTAAAGTAGGTGCTCTTCTATTTTGACTTTCACCAAACACTACAGAGTTCTCCAATGAGATTATATTTTAGACATAATCATGTCTATTATGACAATTTAGGAGATGTGTTTTATCTTTGTGTGTCCAGAGAACTGTCTGAATCAATGGCATACAAAGCTCTGCTTTCTGTCTCGCACAAGGGATACACATAAACAGACCAGAACAGACTCAGTAAGAGAAGCAATGGACATGTCCAAAAAGTGCAATGTAGTTTCATATCTGAGATCTATGAGGAACCTAATGTGTCAATAAAGCATGATGCATCATGCTGTAGTGATGCTGACTAGGATTCAAAACACAGGTAATCTTGAGAGTGTGGCACTGGGGTGAGACTCATTATGCTTTTCCCTAACTAATAAGTTCAGATACAATATTACATTCATATAGATATGCTGCATTTAATTGTGCAGTTAGCTCTGTCAACTTTACTAAGAACTCTTTGTAAGAGGACATAACATTTTAAAATGATGTTAAGATCTGATGGTTAAATTAATTATCTTGGTTTTGGAAAAAACTATTTCAATTTTCTGTAATGTGAATCTGAACATAATTTGAATATAAAAATTTCATACTTGCAATATCAATCAAATTCAAATACTTGTTGGGAAGGAAACTGAGAAAAATAGCTTGTTTGTGATTATGGTTGTTTAACAACATCTGCAGACAGATGCCCACCCAGCCTTTTGCTCACGTGCCCTCCTCAACAAGACAGGGGGAGAAAATAGGAAGAAAAAGCTCATGGGTCCAGATAAAGATAAGGAGACTGCTTACTGTTTACCAACATGGACAAAACAAACTTAACTTGGGGAAAATTAAGTTATTGTCAGGTAAAATAGATTCAGGTAAGGAGAAACAACAACAAAAAATTAAAACAACACTTCTCCCCTAACCCTCTTTCCCAGACTCAACTTCACGCCTTCTCTCCTGACTCCTCTTCATGACCCTGCAGAGTGGTGGAGGTGGGATATGCAATTGAGTGTTACGGGTCCATATCAGCTCCTCTCTGCCTCTCCTTCCTCCTCACACTTTTCTCCTGCTCCAGTATGGGTCCTCCCACAGACTGTAGTCCATTGTAGAGCCATCTGGAACTGTCTGTCCCTGGTACAGGGCAGCCCCAACCTCTTGTCACAGAGGCCACCCCTGCAGCACCCCTGCTACCAAAACCTTGTCACATACACCTAATACAGTGATAAAGCAGAGTGGGGAGATCCCATCTGACTGCCTGACTAAGGACCACTTATGTTCTTGTTTCTGAATTTTTACAGAAATTCAAGGTGTCTCAATGTCATTCTGATATGAAAAAGAACAGCTTTCAATAAATTTCACTAAGAACACACATATACACACATACGCATGTTGTCTGAACAGTCCTAATTTATGGAAAGATAGACTGGGTCCTTTTTGGCAATGCAACAGGTTTCTCGAAGAGCAAGACAGCACATCACCTCCAAGAAAGCATTCTTCACTTATTCTGCATTTGCTCCAGAGGTCTACACTACATGACTTTCATCCTCTGGATGGGAATTGAGAAATAAGCATGTAGAAGTGATAGTATATCTGACCTTTCTTATCTGCCAATCTTAGAATGCCATAAAGGACTCTACAATGGAAGTACCCATTTCACTTCTCTGACTGCAAAAGTATTATAACTCATTCAGACTTAAATGCCTAACTTTGATGCTTAAAAAAAGAGGGTTTTGTTGCTTGGATAAATTCTACAAGTAGCTGAAATAAAAGAACTCAGTTTTTATGGAGCATTATCAAAAAGAAGATTTTAGGTATCCAATGACATCCACTTGTGCCTTTGCCAATCTCACCATTACTGTGAAAGAGTATGCTGCAGTCATATAATACTTAGGGACAGAATGGACTTCAGCTGTTAAAGAAGTAACAAGACACACACAAAAAAATGACCTATCTTAATCTCAGTGCTGGTTTTAGTCCCCAGCTGAGAGCATCACTGAAAACGTATTTATAATTATTTTCTCTTTTCCTAACATAACCAGATACTTACTAGTTCTATGGGACACGTAACCTAAATACATCGAAGGGCAGGAATGATATTTTCCTAATGAGCTGAGGTTTCTCACTGTGACTCTAACCAGGACTTTGGTGGAAAAAAAGATAAAAGAATTTGCTTTTCTTTCGCAATGTCTAGCTACTTCAGCATGTAAGTTCTGTAATTAAATCGATGCAGAGGATAAGATAAAAAAGTGAGAAAGTTAAATGTAGAAAAATACTGATGTAACTGTTTCCCACATTATGAGGAACTTGCTTTCCTTGAGTGAAAAACTACTTTATATATGAAAATAAAATAGCTATGTTATGAGAATTTTGAGCTGTTTATATGACCAAAAGAACACCAAGCTGAGTGGTGCAGCTGATTCACTTAAGGGAAGGGATGCCATCCAGAGGAACCTTGACAGACTTGAGGACTGGGCCCATGTGAACCTCATGAAATTCAATTCAACAAGGCCGAGTGCAATTGAGCTTGATTAAAGCATGGAAAAAGAGCAGTGCAGGTTTATAACAGAAGGTTGGGTTAGTGTTATTTTGGTTTGATATATATAAATAAATATACATGAATATATAACAAATAAATATATAAATATATATATTTTTAAATCAGACAAAAAAGGAAAATGGAAAG
>NW_008795138.1:7123238-7142862 GCF_000699145.1 Aptenodytes forsteri | reverse complement strand
ATAAAATAGGTGAGGATAAAAATGGAAAAAAAAGTAGGATAAGAGTTTAATCCCTTGTTCCCTTTTACTTTCTTTTGTATAATGAAGCAGTGAACCATTGGGACCTATAAGGCTTACGAGCACATCTGCTGACCATTTTCACACATTTGGTTCTTTCACTTCTCTGGCAACAGGTCTCCCAATACTGCATTCATCTAGACCTGAATCCAAAACATTTCACCAGAAGACAAGAGAAAATGGCAGCCATGTATAAAAATTTAACAGATTCAGGCTCTAGGGGATCAACTTAATTTTAAAGGCAAAACTGCTCATGGAGTTTGCAATGCTAATAATTCCCTTTCTTTCCATAAAGGAATTGTACCACATACACCTGAGGTAATACTGATTTTAATAGCATGGAATGAAGAGAATGAGTAGTTATGGATAGCCAAGTAAATCAGTAACATTCAGTGAACTTGTTTTTCAGTGTTTGGATACATCTCAGCTCTGGAAAAATGAATCACTTCCCTACTGGGCCTGTGAAATTTTCCAAGAAAAAAGTGAACAGTTCTTAATGCGATGGTGGTCAAACGCTGGAATAGGTTGCCCAGAGAAGTTGTGGGATGTCCATCTGTGGAAATACTCAAAACCTGACTGCACACAGTGCTGAGCAATCTGCTTTAACTGGACCTGCTCTGCACAGGAGATGGAACTAGATGGCCTCTGGAGGTCACTTATAGACTGCATGATTCTGTGATTCTGTGACCCATTTCTATACCGGTCAACATCCCCTTATGACAGGACAAAGTTGACCTAAAGTAATCCAAGTGTTCCCTGAATAGTTCTGGTGTTAGGTCTTGCTGTATTATACATTTTCAAAATTTACAGCTCAGTCCTGATTTTGGCCCATTTTAATTATTTTTTGGTTGCTGTTTTGCTTTGGTTTTGTTAGTTGTTGTTGTTGTTATGTCAAAGATTCTTTTTCTGATTCATATGACAAGTTACTGAAAAATGAAGGTATCTTGCCTAAAATGTATGCTTTGAAAGACATACCCCTGTAGAGTTCAGCTATTAAAATTAGGCTACCTGAACCATTTACATCTCTGAAACATCTGGGGGTGTATGTGTTTGGTGCTTGTAAGTTTTTCTTAGCATCGTGTGAACATGTGGCTTGTCTTGATTGGAACTGATTGGTTTTAATAGTCAGATCACACAGATAGGAGATGTAATCTTCTGAGCTGTTTATGACAATCTATTCACCACTTCTGTCAAAATCCACAATACTTTCTCCTTAAACCCATAATAGATAACTAGAATGAAACTGTACACTGTTTTCAAATTATGACATGCCCTGGATTTGGGCTGCACAACGTTTATAAACTTAGCTTTCATGAAAAAGCAAAAATCTGTTTTAATTGTCAGGTTTTATTAGTAACCAAGCTAACTGCAATGTCTTTCCCTGCAGAAAAGGATTGAGGAATGATTTTCAAAGGCAGCAATGGCAGCTTTCCTTCCAGTAAATGTTAATGGGAAATAGGCCATGGTACAAGTTCATAGTGGATAAAAAACAAAACAAATTGTTCTTTGTGTTAAAACACATGACACCAGCCATACTTTGCAAATTGTTATCTTTAAATAAAAGAGTATAAAAATAAAATGTGCATGTAATGTGTTTTTTAAAATTTGAATTAAAAAAATAAAGCATTTAATTAAACATTTCAAAAGCCCTTTTCTCCATTTCTATTTAAATTACAATGTAGACTCCCAGCAAGCCATGCACAAGTAAATAAACAGCCCATTAAAGAATAGTTACTCCTGCTTTTTAATAAAAAGTTTAAAAAAGTCAATTCTAATGATCATATTTGTATTAAATTCTCTAGTTCTCAACAGGTACGTGGAGTACATACAAAACTAGCAAAAAGAAGCAGCAAATTTACTGTAAAAGCTTTGTTTTGTTGAATGCCTTTATGATTACTAATTAATGAGACTGAAGTTTTGTGTAGAAAAAGAACCAAAAAACAAGATTGAAACTGATTGTTTAAATCATGATTAAAACTGATGATTTATATCCATCTACTCTTCATTTGTATCCTTAAAAACCTGTTTCTCAGAGATTTATTTAGATAATAAAGTGACGGTTTATGGCTCCAATGGCTCCAAAAGTTCTTTGGTTTTCTGTGCCAGGTATTTGAGAGATGAAATTCTCTAAAGTATTTCTAAACACAGTATAAAGTTATTGATGAAAATGATAGCCAAAGAAACAGGGGGCTTTGTTCAATTGCCTGAACATAAACATATGAAATGAGCCTAAGGGGTGGGATTCAGCTCAGAAGTAACTATATTTAATCTGTCTATATCTATGTGTCTGTATGTCAGCCAGGTGTCTGAGTTTAGACTATAGTCAATGGAAATCTAATCAGCATAGTCAGTGCTGCCTAGAGAATAATTCAGCTCATCCTGGTTAGGTACCAGGGGTTTGATTCTGTTGCCTACTTCTAATACTGTTTGAGATGTTACAGAATATTCTGCCTGCCAGCGGCCAGTGCAGGTCTCCTGTAGGTCCTGTATCATCTCATACTGTGTTGGGGGTCTCAGAGACCCCAGGGGCTCTCAACTGGTGTTAGATGAACATGTTTTAATGTAGTTGTCTGCATTTTGGTTTTTGTATCAAATCGTTCAGTTTATCGAATTAGGACTGTTTGTATAGCAAGCTGACATGTAGCAAGATTTTGAAGATATTGATGTATGCAAATCAATAATAAATTTATACAATGAAGTTATCCCTCTAGAGAAATATGAGGTCTTTTATTCTATAAAATCCTACTGCTTTTCTAAAATACTTTAAAAAAATGAATCTTTTAACTTAATTTCTTGTTTAAAAAAATCCTTCATATTTTTGCAAACATTTTATCATTTTTTTTTTTTCCAGATATTATTGTATATTCTCAGAAATCACCTCGATGAACATACATCAGAAAGCACATGATGCTTTCAGGAATCATTCTGGGAAGTTCATTACAGCAGCTTGATTCCTGTTTGCTAATGGAAAAATTTATTTGCCATTGTGGGATGAAAAGAATGATGAGTTGGTTTTTGTTATCGTTCTGAACAGACTTTAAGGTTCGGAGCATAAAAGTAATGTTTTGCTTATAATCTTTTTATTTTTAAGATTTGCTTTAACTAACTAGGCAAAATAGTTACCAATTAATTTTGAACAGATCTAAATAGTCTGTATGCATAACTATGTAACAGCACAAGTCAAGAAAAACTCTGGAAACAATGTTAAGCATTTACAAGGTTTGTAAAGCTAAGGAGAAGCTAGTAGAATATTATCTCTACACACAGTGGTCTACTAGGACTTCCCTATGAGCATCGGACAAGGAGTTGCTGATGAGGAACTGAGTCCTGGTTGCTTTTTACATGTTCATGACAGTTGCTGGTATGCACAAGAGATGATCATAAGGCCTATATCAGTGTTTTCCAAAAGTAAAAAATAAAGTTTTGGAACTCAAATATAAATCAAACTAGAGGATTTTATGTGTGGTTGGAGGCCACAGTTTTTGGAACTTAGGAGTGGATTAAGCTGACTTTGTAGATAGAGCCTCTATGGTGCTGACTGAGCATGTTCCTTAATGCTCACTCTACTTGCAAACAGTTTCAATGACATCATATTTATGAAAGAGACTTTCATAAATTTGTATCTGAATTCTCATGGAGATCTTAATTCAAATTCCTATAGGTAGATGTATAATAATTCCTACGGGAGACCCATGCCTTTCTGGTGCAGCTATTCTGCAGATGAAATGTGATGATCTTTGACCACTGCAAATGGCATTTTGTTGATGCATATGTAGGCATCAGGTGTTACACACATGATTCAGCTGACTGAAAGATATAGCTAGAGTTTTTTTGACACTTTTGGTCAGATTTGATTGCCCAGACATACTACTACCTTGTAAACATCTTAATGTATTCCAGCCTGGCTTCCAGATGGTCGTTTTAGACACCCAAGACATCTGAGACATCCACACTGAACTGGAAGGTATACGAAAGGATGTCACTAAAATGAAACTAGATGACTGTGTTAAGGTATCTGAATCACATTTCTTGAGATGCTTGTCTTATACAAGCAGCATTTACACATTACTGTCTAAGGCATCCCCTCCTCTACTTGTAAATACTCAAATTTTATTTTTACCATCTATGTTTTCATTAGCTTCTATTCATGTCAGAACTGTGACTGCATTAAGTGAACACACAGCATAACCCCAAGGACCACTAGAACTGAGCCTTCAATAGCAATGGTATGAGTGGAAGGAACAGAAGAAAGAATGAGACAATATGAATTTTGTGTGAATCCTAGAGAATGCCCACAGAAAGCAGGTAGCTAGGGACTGGTAGAAGATTATACAGTTTAGAAAAAAATCAGATTCTGGACATGGTTATACTCTTCCCATAATGTAACAGTCTACCACACTACATGTTGTTCAGTCAGTCCTTTTCTCAAGTGTTTTTACATGATGTTTCATTATTATCACCTGTGGGTTTAGGGGACTTCTGTTGTTTTTTCACCAAAAGGTGTCCCTGAAGTTATTTTACCTTAATTTTCCTACTATGTCCAACATTTTATGCTGATACTGTCATAAATCAGATAGCTTTTATTATCTTCTTAGTACACTCCTTACCTTTCTCTATAATACTCTATAATAAATATACATTTTTTTCCAGGTCAAGTCACTTTTTCTAGACAGCCCTAGTGTTTCTCCCATTCCACTTCCTTGTATTAAGTCATAGTCTTCTCCAGGTAATCTGAGACACTCTGCTAATGACAACTATCTTTCCTTACTCAGGCCTATTATAGTTTAGGGGTGGGATTCTTCTTATCAAACGAAGACAGCTGAGCACTAGATTAATTCTTTTAGCTACAGCGTTAGTTTGCAAGTTCATGCTGACTTAGAGATATAGCTTTTTTTATTGCAGAAATCACACCCATTAATCCATTTATAAAAAAAAAAAAAAATCTATTTTAAAGTTAGCTTTGTTTTCTTAATGTTTTATTTTTCCCTCCATTACTTATTGTAAAAGCTGGGCACTCACAGTCACTGGATAGAATTACTAACTATTCTCCGATTTCAGGGAAAATCTACTCATTATATCCATTTGTTCCTGTACCAATATTATTCTTTACCTTACATAGTCTGTACCCTTTGCTGAATTTATAGGTAGCAACCTTATCCCTTTTAAGCCTTTGTGTCACTATGCTAACCAAGCCCCGCGCTTCTAGTCTCTTCTCATACAATAGACGTTCAATTTCCCTCATTATCACAGAAGCGCTTCTCTCCATCTGTCAGTTTGAATTCATCTTCTTTTAATATGAATGGCCAGAGCACATATTTCAGAGGAGATCTCAACAGAATTTTGTGTAATGGAACTAATATTTTCCTAACTCAGCTGACAAATCCTAGGACACAATTTGCATTTTTCACAGCTGTAACATATTGGTACCTCAGAGGACTGAATATGACACAGCTCCTTCAATGAGCCTGAACTTCTGCCCTCAGGTTTTGTCAGTGATTTTTCTTACTAATTTCCAGATTCACAATACAGAATTTTGTACTATCAAATGTTATATTATTATTATGTCTATCTCTTTGGTCCCATAATTCACCCAACTTTTTTTTCTGTGAGTATGAACAGACAATATTTAAAAAAATCAAAGTTGCTGGAGTTACCAGTCTGTCAGCTAGAACTGATTCATCAGTTACTCGCCAGTAAGTGGAATGTACACACCTGTACAAGTAACTTTCTATAACACAAAGAAGAATATGTTAGCTGAAATTGGCATTGAAATTTGAAGTAACCAATTTGATTTTACAGAACAGAAGGGCAAACATGGTCAGAGGAAGTTGCTTCCTGCTTTGCTTGTATTTCTTCAACAACTCTATTCTGATTATTTTTCATTATTTGAGCAGAATGTGTGGAATGAATCTTCATTATCTCTAGGATTACAGTGATTTCTATCTTTACAACATTGGCAAATTCATCAAGATATTCCTGATTTGTTTGCAAGTTCATTAATTTTACATGAGTGTTACCAACCCAACCCTTGAGAAACACTCATTTAACTTTTCTTTCATCACCTGTTTAGTATCAATAATTTCTGTTGTCTTCTCCCCTTTAATTAGAACCTTGGTAATTTTATAGTTCTACTAATTTTGATCTTTTCTAATCTGACCTGTGGTTTTCCATATGGTGCTATATCAAGTGCTTTGTTGAAGTCCAGGCAGGTGGATGCTTTGTATTTCATTCCTCTGATAGATTCAAGCACATATATCCTCTGTGATATACATATATATACGTGTTATCAAGTAATCAGAAACCCCCTTAATTTTCTTTTAAACCTTTTTCATATTTTTCAGTTTTTCTTGTATTCAAATTTGTCCTAGGCCTTGTATACTGGGATGTTCAGATCCATGTGCCTGGGCAGGTGGATGCTTTGTATTTCATTCCTCTGATAGATTCAAGCACATATATCCTCTGTGATATACATATATATACGTGTTATCAAGTAATCAGAAACCCCCTTAATTTTCTTTTAAACCTTTTTCATATTTTTCAGTTTTTCTTGTATTCAAATTTGTCCTAGGCCTTGTATACTGGGATGTTCAGATCCATGTGCCTGTAGTAGGACAGATACTTGTTTCTTCGGTATAAATAATACATGAAAAATTTGTCACTCCTATAGAGAAATTGTTGATTTGAATCAGGATGGTATATAACCCTTTGAAAACTATCTAAATACATAATAGTAAATGTTCCCTTTAAATTTTTTGCCCAAAGACAAGCCTTTTTAGAAGACCCACTGTTAAGAAAATAATGCTGGCTTTCATTAATTATGTTGGTATCCTGTAATTCATTTCTAATAGAGCCTGAACTTTATTATTTTGTTCAGGATTGCTGTAGACTGACATAGAAAGACAGCTAGAGTACTAGCATTCCCAAGTAACTTATGGTGCTCAGACAAAGTAAGCAATAGTTTCTGCTTCAAATTTCACAGTTGGCTCTGAGTAAAGGACAATATAGAAGTTTCACAGAACAGGCAGATTCTATACATACCAGGTACTTCCCTACCTAGGTTTGAAATGCCTGAAAGCTGCCCTATCACTTTCCATTAAGATATTACTTATAAAGTTCCCAGTAAGACACATTAAAATAAAGATGTGCAAAAAATCTACATATTCCCTTGAAGCCTAGAAAGCTTTTGGTGTTTCAAGATGATTCTTTCAAAGGGTACTGTGGTAACTATTTCATGGACCTTTATTAGGGCAAGATAGGGTCCTTAAATTAAGCAGTTCTTGGATAAAAAAGGGAAAATATAATATTCTTAGAAATATTTCCCTTTGTTCTAAGACTGATATTAGAACAGACATTTTGAAAAGCATTGACAAGCTTTGAGTGAACAGACCTGGCAGGTTCTGGAAGAAGTAGCTTGACAGGAAAAGGTTGAAAGATTTTGATGAGATCTAAGGGAGATTCTCTCTCTAAAGTTGATGAATAGGTAAGAGCTGTGCATCAAGTATGTCAGGGCTGTTTCTAATAAGTGAAATATTTATGCTTTTTTTTATGTTTATGTCTGTTTTAAATACACAGAACTTACACATATGCACATGCATACAGTTGCTAAAGCAGAATCTTTTGAAAATTGAACATTATATTCCCCCTCATTTCTTGGCAAAAACTAGGCAACTAAAGACTGTGAGTCACTGAGCAAGGGTGAAGAATATCATATTTCTCTTCTTAGAAGATGTCACAGTGAATTGCAGTTTCAATTGCAATGAACCGAACACAAACTAATAACAAAGACAGGTTTAACTTCAACTTTAGTAGAAAACAATATGCTTTTAAATAATTTCTATATACTGTATTTTGTAAACAACCCCTAGCATAGATGGTTGAATCTGAATGAGGTGAATCTACTTGTTTACAAGATTATACAGGTTTTGAGCAGTAAGTCTATGGTGAGAGGTAAGGGAAGTTTTTTTTTATTATTATTTGTTACTTACTATGGCTGTTTATTTTTCAAAAAAAAGAATGCCTTAAGGATTCTTTCTTCGTTTTTGTGTTTTGTTTTGTTTTGTTTTTTTTAACTTTTAAACTTAGCTTTCACTGACTGCTTTATTTATTTATTAGGAATGTCATACAGTACCTTTATAAGTAAGTTTTTCTGTGTAGTTATAAATGTTAAAGACACATTAGATTACTTAATATTTTGCACTCAACATTTTACACTTCTTCAGTGATAGCAGTAAACTGTGCTATAAGGTCCACAGAGAAAAGACTGTTAAAGAACATTTACTCTGAAAAGACTGATGCTTGCAACATAGAAGACATTAAGACTAAATATAGCATGCTAGAGGAATAGCTTATTAAAAATTGCAGTTTGAGAAGATTGCATTTGCAAGGACAACTATGCCACACCACTTTGATTATTTATGACAATCATTCATAAAACCATGTGCATATTAAAATTGACTGTTGTTTGAAATATTTCAAGGACGTGTTAGTTTCAATTTCAATGAATTGAGCATAAGTGATAGGCAAAAAGGGTGGTCTAGATTTCACTTTATGAGAAAGGAAAAAAAAAGTCTTTTCTACTAGTTTGTTAAATTTGCTGTATCACATAGTATACAGTAAGTATCCAGAAAAACAAGATGATTTGAGGTGCAGTGCCAGAATGTTTTACATTGTGGCAAGATCCGTGAAAGACCCAACCTGTTACATATACTGATAATAGGAAAATCGTACCAAATCTAAAAAGATTCAGGTTAATGCATAAGAGAATCCTTTGCTTCTTTGTCAGAATATGTAAATAGACTAAAGAGATGAAAGCATCATGTAAATGAACTCTTTATCTTTTCTCTGTGAATAAAATTCTAAATATAGAAATGTTTTTACAAACATATATATTATACCTATTCTTACAATAATTTCTACAAATGGATTTTATCCTCAGTTACTTTACAATGAACTTATTGTAGTCCAGGGACATGATATTAGAAGAGGTAT
This sequence comes from Aptenodytes forsteri, assembly GCF_000699145.1. Taxonomy (NCBI): domain Eukaryota; kingdom Metazoa; phylum Chordata; class Aves; order Sphenisciformes; family Spheniscidae; genus Aptenodytes; species Aptenodytes forsteri. The sequence goes on along the minus strand of NW_008795138.1, from coordinate 7,133,817 downwards.
GATATATAATGACAACAAAATTTGCAAAAACAAATCTGCTGTTGTTAATGCTTTGGCAAGTCTTATGAGTAGTAATGTATAAATTGCATTTCTGATACTTTTGAGTGACCATAAATTCTTACATAAATCATATAACAGATGAAAATACTCTGTTGGAAATATAACTGCACTGACATACAGAGGCCAGTACAGCTGTTATCTGTGCCCATGAATTACAGGTATTTCATTCTGAAAACAGGCACTTAATATGTTCCCTTAAGAAGAAATTTTTATTGCATTCTATTCTATCCAGTCTAGAAATGGCTTTCTAGTTTACGATATCAAAAAATTATGCGGTTTGTTCATTTTTCACTTATTGATAAGTAATTGGAAATGTCCTTTGTCTCTAGTCCTATACCGTACCATCTGTTATTTTATCTTACATAAAAATGATCATGTTAAAGTAATTAAATAATTTGTTTCTATATACGCATGTTTAAAGGCTTTCTGTTCTGTCTTAAATGGTAGAAAATAAGTCTGCAGGAATAAAAAGAGGAAAAAAGATCTCAGAAGTGTCATTTGTCAGGAACTGGGTTCCACTTTGCTGAGGAGCATTCCAACCTTCACATACCACTCCTCTCACAAACTTACTACCCTCCACTCTGCAAATCTTGCTTCTTCTAATGTTGTCACATTCTACTAATTTTTTTTCATCATCTTTTGAGTTGTTCACCAGCTCTGCTGACATGGAAACACTGAAGAGAGTTTTGGAAGAGTAACAGGGAGCTATTTAAACAAGGATTTACTGAAAATTGTGGGAACAAGAAAGACAAGAACAAGGTATGGATAAGTCAGAATGCATTTTCCCCAGTGTCTTGACTGAAGTCTACCTATCTTAGTGTCTTCGTCTGATAAATCTAACCTGAACCATTAGAGGGGATTCTTCTGAAAAAAACAGATATTCCAGCATTAAGCTATAGTACTATGGGAACTGTGACAGATAGGAACTGTCCTCTGATAGTTAATGCTAAGACATATAATGAAGACTGAGAAGACATGTACCCTATAATGAGGACTTTGGAAACATGCATTCACCCACTCACAAATTTCAAAACATAGACTTGCAGAATACCTAGCAGTAAAGAAAAATGACAATTGAAGTTCAGCCATGTCAAGTCTGAATTGTACTCCTTTAGAATTGTCCTAACTATTCCTTTAGACTACATCAGAGTATAACAAAAGATATAATTATCATTTATGTCTGAATTGCAGAGTATGTTTGTTGAATGTGACCTAAGCATTTCAAAGAGCTTCAGTGTTATATTTTGACTTGTCTATATTGTTCCATTGTTTAAACCATTCATTCACAAAAGTAAAAAAAAAATGTTTTGCATAGTTATATAATTTGTGAGGATTCTATTTTAAATTAACTGTATGATTTGCTGCACTTGTAAATATCCAGAAAAAAATTATTCACATTCAGTAGGTTAATGTTCCAAGTCTAAAGGGGATGCACTACCTTTTTTCTTTTAAGTAACACAGTTAAAATTTAATTAAACTTTGATGAAGTAATAACCGTAGTATTACTTCCATAACATGGAACCAGCTACGTACGTGTTCTGCTTCACTAAGTCCACATATGACTTACAATTAAAAGCTGTTAATGCTTAAAACCTGACAAGATCAGAAGCAAGTGGGACACAGCAACCACCAAAAGAACTTAAACCATTCTATCTAAATTTTGTGAATACTCCAGGGTATGAATAATCAAAGAATTTATGACCAAAATTTCTTTCTTAACATTAGAGGGGGACACAAGAAAATTTTATTTTTTCATTACAAATAGGAAGGTTGTGGTAATTGTTTCCACACCATCATTGAAAAAAGACAATAACTTTTCATGCCCGTTCTTTCAAACACACAAAATCTAGGCCTCCATGCTCCAGACTAGCTATTTATCTCATGTTACGACCATCTGTCCATTGAAATCTTTGCTCCATCTATTTAGAATAGTTACTGTGTAGCCAAAACAGTAATCCAATTGACAGATAGTTAATTGTTCAGGTGTGAGTGAGCTTTTACAGAAATGCTTCCTGGACTTTTTCTTTTTAATTAAATAAAACCCCAACTAAACCAAAACCAACCAAACAAAACCAAAGAAAATTTAACACCACCAATGCATTACAATAGCATAACTAATTTTTTTTAACTTTTTGAAAGAACTAAATCACGCCTAAAGAAGGCCCACTGCTTAAAACTTTAAAAAAATAATCTATCATAGAAATGATACTGAACAATTAGATATTAGCAGTGAACTATACCAATTGTTCTTTTTCATCCCAGATACCAGGCTTTCAAAATATTCTGAAAGGATATGGTAAAAGAGAAATTTCATGATTTTGTTAAAATTTGTGATATGTTTAAATATCAAGTATGATATCATGATATCAACAGATTATATCAACAATGTCATTTCCTTCTGAAATCAGAATACTTTCATTCAAACAAGGCACAGCTGCACACTCCTGTCCAATCTAAAACAGACTCTTCAGGACTTTATTCCCTAATGTTACTTGTAATGCCTACCCCACCCTGCATTTCTAGTGTCCACTTATTTTATAGCAAAGCCCTGCATTCTTCAATTACTTTTGTCATCAGTCAAGAAACTGAATCCTGTGACAATTTTTCTCTTTTAGCCTTCTCAGTTTTCCCAAAATGACAAGGAAAAACAAAAAGTATAAACCAATAAGAGAGCTATTCTTCAAAGGGACTTAGTTCATTATCTACTACTGCACCCTCAGTAACAGGCCTGAAAAATACATAGAATATACACTTGTAATCTGATTCACTTTTTTCTTTGGAGATTGGAAGAATTAAGTTTGTCTGAACAGCATTTGTTCCTACACACCATAATGCCTAGAAACTGAGTGACCACTAGGAGGTCACTGTACAGACCCCAGGCTTTATTGAACTCACCAGAGAAACTTGATCTTACCAGAGAAACCAGAGAACTCAGAAAAACTCTGGTATGTCCACACTGAAATATGGCCTCATGCAGTTGGCTGAGGTTCTAACTAAGAACAAGCACTGTTAGAAGGGTAAATAGTCTAGCACACTGCCATGTAGGTATTGTTGTGTGGCATTGAACTTTGTAAACACCAAGGTTGTTTGTAGCTTACTCTGGTGTTCTTCACATGGTATTACTTCATCCTGTGACAATAACACTGAATCATTCAGGTTTGCAGGTCTTTTCCCTTCATACTATCCACCAATGTACCAGAAAGAAGAAGAAATGGTAAGACTCCATTTTAAATTTTAAAAATTGTAATTCTCTTGGGTTTTTGTTTCTGTATGTTAGTAAAAGGTATCTTCTTGGGCCTGCTTGAATTTTTAATCAGACTTCAAAGAATTTTATTTTGGAGCTAAGCAGTATTACTTACATATGTTTTCGTAAGTCCAGATAAACCGGCATAAGAAAAGACCAAACAATGATGTAAAGTGATCACTTCTGTTATTTTAAACTACTTCAGACTAGTTCCTGTTCTCTATTTAGTTTATGTACCTCTGATGGTTTACACTCCATATAGCTTAATTTAGATGCTTGTTCCATTCAGGAAAGAATCAATAGGTTTTTTGGTAAAAAACTGAAAACAGACTGAAGAGTAGTCTGTGCTGATTTCTGGACCCTACAAACTACACTGACATGAGACAGAACATGCAATCTGGCCCAAGGACCATGGAGTTCTCTCTGGTGCTCATAACAAAGAGAACATCTACATCGCTTTGTAAACCTGCTATACAGATAACAGAAACTTCATTTATCTCTGTGCTTGAAAATGAGCACAATTTACTGCTAGGAGAAATTTTTAGACAGTGGTAAATGTATCAGAAATATTAAAGAACTGATGATGGTATGAATAAATGGAATCCTGTGAAAAGAAACAAAGTTAAGTCTGATTATGATATATTCTTACTTCGTCTCAAAACATTTTCTTCATTGTTTGCAAAATTGTATGTCTTACAGTAGATGCCACAAATCTATGATAATCAAATGAATCCATCAAAAATATTGATTATGTGCCAGGATATTTGATGATTTTTTTAAAAAATTTATGTAACAAATTGTCTTGATCTGAAAGACGAAATTAAAAAAGCGCCTAATAGAAAGTAGCCTAGCTTTAAACTGAATGAGTGTTCCTTACATTCATTGACAAAGGTTATTAATATTAAATTAAGTTTCAATATAGCTGTAAGAACTCTCAAATTACAAAACCTTGTTTTTCAGATTTGAAATCTACCTTGAGAAATCTATAGAATGTCACTTCCCAATTCACACTTACTTTGTGGACATAAAATCTTAAAAATGTTTCCTTCCTGCCCACCAAGTGTCAAAGACTAAACAAGCTGTTCCAGAACTCTTGCAGCTAAAGCTAATTTCATTCAGAAAGCATGGAAGATTGATATCTTTGAGGAAGTTATGTCAAAACAAGAGTTTGAGTAATGCTTTATTTTCCCTTTGTTCCTAAGTTGTCATTTGGACAAATCTTAAGCATAGTTTGAACAACTGTTTTGTGAACTGTGGGGAAAAAACAAAACCTTTCTACAGCAAATGGATAGAGTCCATAAAAACAACTTCAGAAATAAATAGTGCAAGGCACAGCTTTCAGATATGACCAGAATGAAGCAATTCTTCAGCCAGTCTTTTTTTCTGTTTCTGTCAGCCTCAGTTCAAAACATTCTGTGGAGTATCTAAATTTACTTATGAACCACCAAAAGTTATCCATGAGCTGTAAACTTCCAATAAATGACAAATATTTATATGGTTGAACATTCCCTGCCCCTCCCCCCAAAAAAAAATTAGGTTCCTAATACAAAATCTGAAATCCTGAGTCCTATTCAATCTACATTTCTCTGAACTCTATTTCCATTCCCAAAGTTCCCCAGAAGCCTACCATTTAGCTTTTGCTTCAGTTCAGAAGCAGTTCAGCCTTGACAGAGATGAGCTGTTAGGTGCCTATATATATAAAGAGAATCAGAGATAACATCTGTCCATTGCTTGACGAGGTTGGTCACCTCACAAATTGGGACGTAGACAAAGTGGAGACATTTAATGCCTTCTTCAACTCTGTCTTCAACACAAATGATGGTCCATGGGACCCCTGGAGCCCTGTGTTGGAAGACTGCTCCTGGAGAATGATAAACTCCCAGCTGACTCTGAACTTGTTTGAGACTTGCTGCTCCAGATAGATGTCTATAAATCTATGCGGCCCGATGAGATTCATCCACAGGTACCGAAAGAGCTCGCCAATGTCATCATGGGACCTCTCATCATAATTTTTCAACAGTCTTGGGAGTCTGGAGAGGTCCCAGTTGACTGGAAGCTGGCAAATCTTATCCCAGTTTTCAAGAAGGGTGAGAAGGAAGACCCCGGTAATTACAGGCCTGTCAGTCTCACTTCAGTGCCTGGTAAAATTATGGAGAAGGTTATTCTGGGAGTTACTCAAAAACACTTGAGAGACAACACAGTCAGTCATCATAGTCAGAATGGGTTCACAAGGGGAAAGTCCTGCTTAACCAATTTAATTTCCTTTTATGACAAGATCACCCATCTAGTTGACCAAGGGAAGCCAGTAGTTGTGGTGGGTTTGGATTTTAGCAAAGCTTTTGATACCGTCTCTCACAGTATCCTTCTAGACAAAATGTCCAGCACACAGCTAGACAAGTCCATAATACATTGGGTGTACAATTGGCTGACAGGTCTGGCTCAAAGAGTTATAGTAAATGGGGTTACATCAGGCTGGTGGCCAGTCACTAGTGATGTTCTCCAGGCCTCAATTTTAGGGCCAGTGCTCTTAATCATATGGTTTAGTTTTAGGTAGTCCTGCAAGGAGCAGGGAGTTGGACTCGATGGACTTTATGGGTCCCTTCCAACTTGAGATAGTCTATGATACTATTCTATGATTCCATGGTTCTATACCACATGTAAGCATGCACTACATCCAGAAACTAGATACACTTCTGCCTGAGCAGTTCATTCAAGTTGTTATTGTTGGAGCACAATTCGTGATTGAGCTCTGTACAAAAAAGCTGCAGTTGACAGTGCTTTCTTTTAAAAAAATACATACAGGAGGAGGTAATAGTGATGGCAGCTCTCTCTCCCTCATATTCTTTCTAAATAATTATTTTGTGATTAAGACACTCAGCTAACTTGCAGGTAACTTAGATTTTCCTCAACATGAAAGGAATCAAACCCGTAATTGGCCTGATTTCCTCACCAACCATCTATTGTGGGATGGGAAGAGTCTACATCTTGTGAAGTTGTTCCAGAGAGAATAAATGATACTTTCAATCTTTCCATCCTGTAAGTGCTTGCCATATATGTCAAAAAGATGATCACTTATGCTCCTTTCTTAAGATTTTTTTTTTCTTGTAAGAGGAAGAGTAAGGAAAGGAAACTGTACTTAAGAATGTCTGTTGTATTCTGAGAAAGTTTTTTCTGATTTATCATCTCAAAGTATCTAAGAAAACTATAAAGGAAGAAAAAGGCTGATATAGTAGTTGCATAAAAAGCATGTAGCATATATTTGTATATCATATATAAAAAATGTTACTTGACTATCAAGAACAACCAACTTGGAGAGGAAACAAGGTTTTAAGAAACACATTGGCAGTGGCTGGGTTTTATATTGAATTAGGACCATTATTTGATATGGAGCAATATATTTTGATGTGCAGAAACTGAACAGGAAAAGTGAAAATTAATTGGTTGCCTAGCTCCATAGCAGTCCAAAGTAATGACCAGGTTTATGCTCACAAGTTCATCCAATTAAAAGACTGACTGTGAAAAAATGAGATTTGGGATTTCACCACAGAAATAGTTTGCAAAAGCTATTTATGCCATCTAACAACTGCAAGTAGTGTCCGACTTTAATTACTATCAGTAGGACTGGACTAGATGTCCATGCTATTTGCATTTGGGATTTTCTTGTAATTTGTTCTAGGGTTCTGTTTAGATTTTTTTTTTTTGAGAAGGCTATCTTAGATTTCATAATAACCTGTTTCATTCAAAGCAATGGTCCATGTGAAAGGGTGTGTGTGTGTGCCTGTGTGCATGTGTGTGTGTCTACTGTCCAGCTCTTCAAAGTAGGAGGATAATTGCACACTCAGTCTAAACTAATAAAGCTCTTCCAGGTGTATGGGTTTCGACCTGAGCATGTCAGTTCGGGACAGTGCTTATTCCTCGGTGATGGGCCGCTGGGATAAAGAGGAAACTGTGAGATAATCGTGTGGGGAGTGACATCTGTTGAGTGGGAGGATAGTCATGTGGCATTGAAGCAACCATCCTGGGAATGGCAAGGGGAAGCGTTCAGATGCAGTGAAAAAAGTTCAGATCACTGTTTTAGTGTTTCCCTTGCTTTCTCTCAAACCTGCAGTTGAAACTGTGGATTTCAGTTGAATATTCCTTTCACTCTTGACAAAGTATTTTAACTGTGTTATTTTGCTTATGCTTACATAAGCAAAAAACCACCAGGTTTGATATTGCTGGGGTGTGGAAGGACAACAATAAGCCAAAATCTGTGAAGTCCTTTGTCCAGACCTCAGGACTTATTTTATTACTAGGACTATGCAAGCATCTTCTACCTTATCAGTGGGAAGAGTCTTCCAGAAAAGGCAAGTTATTTACCTGCAAAAAAATGACTTTTCTTTTTATATGACAGGTATAAACCCCACATTAAAAATTGTTCATAATACAGTTCTTTAAAAAAACTACCTGTGTAATAAAAGAAAGTTATTGTCTCATACACTTTATAGAGCGTAGAAATAGGGTAATAATGTAAGTTGAGGATTCAGTTCACAAAGAGAGTAGCTAGTGGCAGATTTTCACAGAAGTTATCAAGAAGTCTTTTACAGATAAGGAGGAAGTGTTAGGAGGTTAGTTCAAGTGGAAGCTATGCAGAAAGAAGCAAGGAATCAAGAAGTTGGGTACTGCAAAGGGTTGTTTAGCACAATTGTATTTATACATGTGAACACTATAGTGAAAATCAAGATTAAAGAGCAAGAGCAAAATTACACAAAGAAATTAAATAACCTTAGTAAAGGAATATTTTTCATGTTTGATTAGGAAACACTACATAACTGTCTCATGGGGAAAACTGATTTTTTTTTTAATTAAAAATAAGAACTTAAGTTTGGATCTATATGCAAAGCAAAACTAGAAAATAATGTTATAAGTAGTCTCAAACTGAAATGCTCATTTTTACTATTTTTAATATGTTTGTATTTTCTGCATGCCTTCAGAACAGTTAGATTTCTTTCTCTGGTAGTTACACCTAAAAGATATGCAACATTTTAAAAAATGATTTTGAAAAAAATATCCTATTGTATATTTTGATTATTAAAAACATTTAAAGGTATTAATAGAAATATCTAAAGTACAGACTAAGAAATACTACCATCTTATTATGTTAACATGTTACTAATTTGTACTTAAATGAAACGAACACCCTAACAAGTGTGACAGAACTGTAAATCAAGAACCTAGGCCTATAGTCAGATCATTTACTAGGGTGTCTCTGTTAGATGTGTAATGTAGCTCCTCATTTGACTTCATGATCATTGATCTGTGATTGCACCAAGCTGAAAAGGCAGTCTGAACCTTCTCTCCTCTCTTCCGAATCCTGCCTGAACACTCCTCTTACAGTGTTTGCTGTTGTGCTTCTGCAAGGTGTCATACAACCCTTCTCATCCAAGTAAAGGAAAATCTTGAAAAAACGGAATTACTTTTCATTTCAATAAAGTAAATTATGAAATTCATTTGTGGCCACATGAGAGGAAGATATCTCACAGACAGAGGTGAGTGGTAGACAGGGCTGACCTCAGCAGCAGGCAGTGGGCCAAAATGTTTGAGCCAGTTATCAATGGAGTATTTTTAAATGGGAAATGAAAATTATTTTCACCAGACTTCTAAAGAGCCAGGTTAGAAAAGGCAAAGGGAAGAGGATGTACTGTTCCTCTAGTTTTCTCTTTTTAAATGAAATTAGTCTGAAATATCAGTCATTTTAACAGGTGAATAAATCCAGTTATTGAAGAAAAAAATGAAGCTTATTTTAACTTTTCAGGTACCCCTAAACGCAGTTGCTTAAAAAAATTAAGTCATATTTCTTATGTGGATATTCCAAGTTATCACTTACTTTTGAAAATCTTGCCTGAATGCTATAAATTCATCCTTTGCATGTTGTGTGAGACTCTGAGGAATGGGAGATTTTCTAGGGAAATTAATCTCTTGATAACCATCCATGTTGTCTTATATTCAACAATTCCATATAAGCACAGTTTTTCTGTTTTCAGTAGAGCATTGGCACCTACCCTCTGAATGCACAAATAGAGGTATTTGATCTAAATCACAAATTACTGATTTATGACAGAAAATGATGCATTAATGACAGAAAGTGACTGAAAATACATAACATACTTTCTCATGTTTTCCTCAGGACAGCCACTTGAAATGGGGGGAAAAAAACCAGTAGGTTAGAAGGAACCATTTCTTCTTTTTAACTAAACACAGTGAAGTAGTTTTTTCCTTGATTCTTACCTCCTTACAACTCATACCTGGAAGTGTAAGTTGGAGAAGAATTTCTGCCATAAAAATAAATTTGTCTTAAAAAAAAGGGAAATCAATGTAAATCTAGTTTTTTCCAGAAATTGTTACTATGAAAATTGTTTCTACTAGAAATAGATTTTTTGTGTGTTCATGTGTTTATGTGTATCTTGATGTGTGCACATACTTATGCATTCATCCACCCAATAGTCGTCTATTTGCCTACACCATCATCTTCTATAACTAAGTTCTGTGTTGTGCTGTTATTCCCAGTTGCTTGGCAAAGTCATAGTCTTAAATAATGTGGACAAAGGTTCTCAATGAAGTATGTAAAACTGATACATCTTTGAAAATCAGTTGTAAATAAATGTCTGTGTGTTCTGTTTCAAAGAAAGCATCGTGAAAATACAAAATGTGCTTGAAATTATAGTAGAAATAAAGAATTAGGAAGTTCTATTATAAAAAGGAAATTTAAAACACCAATAAACACTGTTCCCTATACAAATTGATCTGCAATGGAGCAAGGTCTCAGTAAACCCTGGAAGAGCAGAGGACGATGCTCTAGGAAGCTTTTGTGGTTAGTAGTTTTTGGTAGGCATGTTTTTAGTAATGAATGAAAGCAACTTCAATTAATTGATTTGTTCTTTCTCTCATTTCCCTTTTTACGATAATACTCTGATATATTACACCTTGATGGGAGAGCAAAAGCTTTGTCTGATGAATGACCAAATAAGGGCCAGTTCTATTCAAATCAGTCTTGTACCTCCTTGAATTGAAATCTCTGGAAAAAGTTCTCTGTGCATCTGTATGGTCTTTCTGATTCTGATGATGTAAACTATTTGACAAAGCATACAAGTGACTGATTAAATATTTGTTTAAGTTCCAATTGTTTCAAAGAGTAAATGAAAGGAAACTAAAATTCTAAATGGCTAAAAAAAAAAAATATTTCTGCATAATAAAAATATATTACTCATATGGCTAGAATATAAATCACAAGAATAG
>NW_008795138.1:7110989-7123103 GCF_000699145.1 Aptenodytes forsteri | reverse complement strand
GAAAACAGTACTTGACTTAAAAAAAAAAAAAAAAAAAACAACAAAAAACAACCAAAAGACCCCCAAAACATCCTTTTAAACATCTGAAGTTTAGACACAAGTTAATTGCCTAATTTCACCCTTATATCCAAAATCATATAGGAACTTTGTTCCCCCCAAGTTTAATATACCCATATTTTAACATTTCTATGTGGCATACTGATATTGAATTTCTGAATAGAGCTAACTGGTTTATGCTGTAAAAAATAATATTATATTTGGAATTTAAAAAACAAACAAACAACATCCCCCCTCCCCCCAAATTTACTCCAGAATTATTTGAGGAATAATATAGGGAATTTTACATTCATAACTAATGGTATTTATGCCTGAAATTTCTATAATTTTCTTTGAAATCTACAGTGTTATTTGAAGAGGTTCAGTCACTCTGAAAATCAGTCCAGTTACTCAGTAAATGTGATTTACCATGGGTTTAACAGCCTACGGGTATGTCCAGTCCACAGTGTGGTGTCTTGTGCAGAAATGTCTCAGCTAGTTATGAAGGAGCTAGTTATGAAATTGGAACTGTATCAGCTCTGGGCTAAACAGTGCCCTGTTGACCTGACTATACTGTTTATATGCCATGAGTTAGTATCCTTAAATAGTTCTGTACTAACTCATGCAAACCTACCAACTAATTTGAGCTCTTAAGATATCTCTAGTCAGTGCTCCATTTTGTGGTAGAAAAATATCCAAAACTTAGGCATCTGTAAAAACAGGCTTTATAAAAATTTTGCACTAAATTATTTCAATTTTGCTTCAGGTTAAATTGAATACATTTATTGCTAGATGTGCTACAGGTATGTCCTCATGGGTCTAAGCACCACAGAGGTGAAAAACAGGGACAGAATTTTATGTCCTGGATTGTTTTTGGACTAAATACCAAATTAAAGGCATCTAACAAAAATTACTAAGTTAGTAATATCCAGGGTCTCATCTATAACCAGTGGAGAGAGCTAACCACGTCTATGAAATTCAATAAGCGGTACAGCAGCCCTAATGTCAATATATGGGACAGCTACATCATGTAAGCACTTATATAAAGATGATGTCAATCCATGAATCAGTGTTAAAATATTAATAAGGAATAAAACAGGTAAGACTGTGTTGTAGAATGAGATAACAAAACTTTTTTTTTTTTCCCCCCAGAGGAATTATATAATTATACCCTAACGAGCTGTATTTTGTCTTACTTTTCAAGGATTTTCATCAATTTTAAATTCATAATTTTCAACTCAAAGTGTTATTTATTTATATCTGTCTGTAAAAATGCATTTCTTCTACCACAAAGGAGGTTCTGCATACGAAGATGATGAGTCTTGATGCAACTGCACGTACAAACAACTCACCTGCAAACTATTTCTCAGTTATGAAACATGGTGAGTAATTGATCCCCTGGGAAAAATCTCAAAATATCATTTTTCTAATTGCAAAAATCAGTTGTTTTTTTTCCCATATATACAATGTAACAATATATATTTTTAATAATATATGAATATATTCATTCAATGATACAGTTGCTCTACACTGTTAGGATTTTGCACTATCTCTGTTTTTTTCAGACATGTTTATTTGGATTTTTTTCCCTTTATTCTAGTGTTGCTTAAATGACAGGGATAAATTTTACCTTAGGTTATCCTAGAGAAACTTATTGCATTTGGGAATTATAGGGGTAGAACAGAAAGTAAAATCTGGCTCATAAAATTTTTCATCTGAATCAAAAATTTGCTGACCCTGATAGTTGAACAACATCCTGAACAAGAGAACCAGCACTAATTAATATATGCTACTATTAACAGAAAAGCAATAGCTGACAGTTTTTATCCTGAGTTGGCTTAAGAATTTTGCTTGTTCACAAAATATATAAAAATATGTTATCAAATATTCTTTGATATTGGAGACAATCCAAGTCCTGGCATATATAACCACTATTAGGAATGTTCTATTATTCTGTGTCTTAGTTTTCAGTACTTTTGAGAAGAGGAAAATAAAATGAACAAAGTACAACAGAGCTCTTGTTAATGAATTTATTTCATAGGCATGTTAGAGATACAACAGTCCAAACAGTGTCACAAAGCATAGCTGAAAGTTTTACTAATGCTTTGTTCTAACAAGCATAGATGTTAGTTTCCATTTTGCTTTTTCTTTTCTACAGTGTATTAAAAATCTCCAGAGCCAGATCTTTCAAAACAGATGATTAGAAACAAACAAGGAGTAACTGAGGTTTCTGCACACAAAGAAGAATTTGCTTACAAACACATTTTCCCCATCAACATTTTTTAAAAGCATGCTATGTAATTATTACTTTACATATGGCTCAATTCTGAAGTAATTCCTGAATTGTTCATTTTCTTTTCTCTGCTATAACTAGAATATTGATCTCTAGGGTAAGTGCTACCTTTTCAGAGACAGTACAATAGCTGTTTAATAGCTGTCCATTGAAAAGCAAGGCATGAAGTCCTAAGGCCTTAGTATTTAGGGTCTCTGAATAGATAATGGAGAGAGATATTCTTCCAAAAGGCAATTCTCCTTTAACTAAAATAGGCCTTTAACAGAAAAAGAATAATCTCAAATTTCCTAATCTTTCCCTTTCCTGAATAAAAGAGGTTTCCTAGATGTCTAGCTTTACTAGACACTTTCCATCTTCAGTTTAAGAAAAATTAACTCACTCTCTGGAAGTTCTTATCCATCTTTGACTAGAAAGAATCTAACTTTTTATTTATGTGAAACAAGTCTCTTCATGAACATTCAGAGTAATTATTACATAATTCAAGCAGCTGTTCCATTTTAGATTTTCTTTTAGGCATTACTGGTTGCTGGCTTTAGGATGCTGATGTTCTTTATTTTTTTCTTCCTTGGCCTTTCCTTGAAACGTAAATGAAAATTCTATTAATAATAATGTGTTTGGTGGGTTTTTTTGAGTTTGGGGATTTTGGAGGGGTTTTTTTGGGGGAAGGGGAAACAAATTTAGTTGTAATAAGCACATGGAAAAACTGCTTACAGACTTACTTTGGAGATCCTGGAGGGACATGGCTCTGTGTTTCTGCACAGAAACCTGTTAACCTCACAAGAAGTGAAGAACCATCAAGACTTCTACATATTAGAACACTATGCCTAGAATTCAAGTTTGTGTAAAATAAATTAATATCTCTTAATCTAAAATACTGCATATACCATATGTGCAATATACTTATTAATATATTGGGTATGCTAACAATTGGTCAATATTTGCCTTACTAAGCTTACTAGGCTTGCTAGACTAAGCTTATTACACTGTTACCTAGACTTGTCTTACTAGATGAATGTTAGAACAAACAAAAAATCTTTGCTCTTTGTTTAAAGACTTCCAGGTAAAGCTGCAAATTGTCTAGACACAATTTTTAAGTATGTTATCAAATGTCTTGCAAGCACAGGCACATGACCTGACCCAGAGCTTTTTTTGGTGTGCATTCTGCTTCTGATTATAAATCACCTGTGGATAAAAGGAAAAATTTGCTTTCTCAAATGCAAAAGATTGATGACTTTGGTGAATACTTTCTGTGCCATACAGACTCTAATAATATAGTCCCAGTCATGGCTAGTCCTTCTGTAAGTATATAATATATTCTGTGGACCCCCTAGAAACAGAATGGAAGTGCTTCTCCTGTGACATGAGACATATAGCCTAGTTTTTTGTTACTTTATTTCACTTCATTTATGAATTGGTCACCATAAAACTGAAACAGATACAGAAATATCGTTCTTGTCTTTTTTCAGGTCTGACGTAGACCTTCTTTGATGCAATAGAAGAAATTGGGAAAAGTCACTTCTATTTCTGTGACATCTCCCCTAGCATACTTAAGCAGGCCAAAAAGATCACTTTAAGTGGTCACAGGATTTAGTAAGAAGAGTCATGAAAAGCATCTAGGCAAAGGTTGTGGAAAAAGACTAGTTAATGTACTGGTGAGCAATATCTAATAGCAATTTTTTGTCTGTGATATGTGTTCATGGCTTGTGGAATTCTACTTGTAATCTTTTACCTCACCCAGCTATAGCTTATTGCTGTAGTCCATTCAGAGATATTATACAGAATGGAGATTGAAAACGTTATTGAATTCTGCCACATTTTTCACAACAGTTTTCAAATCTATGAAGCAAAGGAACATGATGGCTGTGTCAGTACAGAAGTGGACACTGGCATAGTTTAGAAGTGTGCAGATTTCATAGTAGTTTAGTATAAGATTCAGTCTACAGTTAAGACACACTTAATAGAGAACTAAAACTGTGAGCTAAGCATCTAAATTCATACTATTGTCAATAGAAATTAGGGGTTTGGTTCACCAAACATGAACTTCTAAGGCCTTTTGAGATGTTTTCTGGTATATGAGAAATATGCATGAGGTTAGAAGTTATGACAGAAGATGCATGGCAGACATATATCCTCTCTGAGAAGCATCTGGAAGTCAAGATGGATGGCTTTGTGCATCTTAAACGGCTCCTAATGCCTATGTTGAGGCTACTGAATTGCATGTCTAGAAGCTCCATTGACTATATTCTTTAAATCATTCTTCATTTAAAAAAAATAAAATAAATGTTTAATCACCTAGACTATGTGTAGTCACCTAAATTCCAATATTTTCTCTTGAATTGAATCTCACCCCCACAACTTAATTCAGTTGCCTGAACACAAAGAACTAGAATTATTTGAGATGCCCCAAGGAGATGTCTCAGCTTAAGGCAGGTAATGCAGGAGACACTTAAACATAGACACACATTGGCAAAGATCTTTATGTTTCCTTGCAAGGATTCTAGTAGAAGATCAGTTCTAATCCTAACATATATAAGCCTACACCTAACAAGTACCTGATATGGCTTTATTTCACAGGAAGTGCCCCAGAGGCCAGGAACCAAGCTAATTGTTTCAGACATTGTCTCTGCACTGGCTGTGGAATTGATGATAGTGTCCTCTATGTCTGTTTGACCCAGAGGGCTGTTTTTAATGCCTTCAAACTTCTTTTAGCATACCACTGTGACTTTATCTTCATTACTCAGAAAGAAAGCCTAAAAGTCACACTGGTCATCTGCACTATAAATATCTCTATCTAGTCGACATTTTTTCATCCTTCAACTCCCTTTATAGTCTATAGTATCTTCAAGGAATTGTTTGTTTATTCCTAAAACAGATACTTAATATAGGTTTCATGAATTGTTCAAGAGAATTCTTTTTGTCCTTGTTAATGGTAAAGAGCATCCAGATTTCCACGTAGGATTCTAAAGCTGGTTGAGATGAACACCCTCATTGTTCTTATCTTTAATATAATCAATCTGTCATAATACAAGAAATGTTGAGTTTCAAATTTTGAGCTTGCCATTTTAATATCACTGTATAGACAGATTTGTATGGTGAAGAAAGTTCTATAAAAGGAAACGACCTGAAGATTCTGAACAAACAAGGGTGTTTGACCTATTCAGTAAAATTTAAAAAACTGAAATTTTTTCTTATGTGTTTCAAAAGTTCTTTCAAAACAAGGATTACTAAATGCTTAAGACTGGTGAAAGAGTCATTTGCAGGTTTCATCTGGCAGCCAACGATGACAGTAAACGTGCTATTCACAAAATCAAAGAAGAAATAGAGTCTGTGTAGTTAGATATTTTCCATACATAAGATATTTCTCTGAGCAGTTAATAATTCACAACATAGTTTAAATGGTTTAACCTAAAGATGACACATTTCCAGGGGAAGATCTGTGAATGCATTTATATGTAAATGCAAAAAGACAAGGATGAGGAGTTATTTATAGACACGATTTTTAAATTTTATGCAAAGTAAGGCTCCTAAATCCATTTAAAAACATATTTTAAGAGTCTTGAACCTCCAACTCCTGCTACATCCAAGGAGATCTGTATTTTCTTGTCTAGATTCAAATTATATTTAAAAGCTTAAATACACCTGGGTACCAGCATGTGGATAGTATAAATTTGTTTAAAATTGTCATAGATCTGTAGACATCAATGCCAGTTTATACAGATATAAAAATTAATTTTTTTTTTTGAGGAAAAAGTAAATATTAAGTACAGCAGCCCTAATGTCAATATATGGGACAGCTACATCATGTAAGCACTTATATAAAGATGATGTCAATCCATGAATCAGTGTTAAAATATTAATAAGGAATAAGACAGGTAAGACTGTGTTGTAGAATGAGATAACAAAACTTTTTTTTTTTTCCCCCCAGAGGAATTATATAATTATACCCTAACGAGCTGTATTTTGTCTTACTTTTCAAGGATTTTCATCAATTTTAAATTCATAATTTTCAACTCAAAGTGTTATTTATTTATATCTGTCTGTAAAAATGCATTTCTTCTACCACAAAGGAGGTTCTGCATACGAAGATGATGAGTCTTGATGCAACTGCACGTACAAACAACTCACCTGCAAACTATTTCTCAGTTATGAAACATGGTGAGTAATTGATCCCCTGGGAAAAATCTCAAAATATCATTTTTCTAATTGCAAAAATCAGTTGGTTTTTTTCCCATATATACAATGTAACAATATATATTTTTAATAATATATGAATATATTCATTCAATGATACAGTTGCTCTACACTGTTAGGATTTTGCACTATCTCTGTTTTTTTCAGACATGTTTATTTGGATTTTTTTCCCTTTATTCTAGTGTTGCTTAAATGACAGGGATAAATTTTACCTTAGGTTATCCTAGAGAAACTTATTGCATTTGGGAATTATAGGGGTAGAACAGAAAGTAAAATCTGGCTCATAAAATTTTTCATCTGAATCAAAAATTTGCTGACCCTGATAGTTGAACAACATCCTGAACAAGAGAACCAGCACTAATTAATATATGCTACTATTAACAGAAAAGCAATAGCTGAAAGTTTTTATCCTGAGTTGGCTTAAGAATTTTGCTTGTTCACAAAATATATAAAAATATGTTATCAAATATTCTTTGATATTGGAGACAATCCAAGTCCTGGCATATATAACCACTATTAGGAATGTTCTATTATTCTGTGTCTTAGTTTTCAGTACTTTTGAGAAGAGGAAAATAAAATGAACAAAGTACAACAGAGCTCTTGTTAATGAATTTATTTCATAGGCATGTTAGAGATACAACAGTCCAAACAGTGTCACAAAGCATAGCTGAAAGTTTTACTAATGCTTTGTTCTAACAAGCATAGATGTTAGTTTCCATTTTGCTTTTTCTTTTCTACAGTGTATTAAAAATCTCCAGAGCCAGATCTTTCAAAACAGATGATTAGAAACAAACAAGGAGTAACTGAGGTTTCTGCACACAAAGAAGAATTTGCTTACAAACACATTTTCCCCATCAACATTTTTTAAAAGCATGCTATGTAATTATTACTTTACATATGGCTCAATTCTGAAGTAATTCCTGAATTGTTCATTTTCTTTTCTCTGCTATAACTAGAATATTGATCTCTAGGGTAAGTGCTACCTTTTCAGAGACAGTACAATAGCTGTTTAATAGCTGTCCATTGAAAAGCAAGGCATGAAGTCCTAAGGCCTTAGTATTTAGGGTCTCTGAATAGATAATGGAGAGAGATATTCTTCCAAAAGGCAATTCTCCTTTAACTAAAATAGGCCTTTAACAGAAAAAGAATAATCTCAAATTTCCTAATCTTTCCCTTTCCTGAATAAAAGAGGTTTCCTAGATGTCTAGCTTTACTAGACACTTTCCATCTTCAGTTTAAGAAAAATTAACTCACTCTCTGGAAGTTCTTATCCATCTTTGACTAGAAAGAATCTAACTTTTTATTTATGTGAAACAAGTCTCTTCATGAACATTCAGAGTAATTATTACATAATTCAAGCAGCTGTTCCATTTTAGATTTTCTTTTAGGCATTACTGGTTGCTGGCTTTAGGATGCTGATGTTCTTTATTTTTTTCTTCCTTGGCCTTTCCTTGAAACGTAAATGAAAATTCTATTAATAATAATGTGTTTGGTGGGTTTTTTTGAGTTTGGGGATTTTGGAGGGGTTTTTTTGGGGGAAGGGGAAACAAATTTAGTTGTAATAAGCACATGGAAAAACTGCTTACAGACTTACTTTGGAGATCCTGGAGGGACATGGCTCTGTGTTTCTGCACAGAAACCTGTTAACCTCACAAGAAGTGAAGAACCATCAAGACTTCTACATATTAGAACACTATGCCTAGAATTCAAGTTTGTGTAAAATAAATTAATATCTCTTAATCTAAAATACTGCATATACCATATGTGCAATATACTTATTAATATATTGGGTATGCTAACAATTGGTCAATATTTGCCTTACTAAGCTTACTAGGCTTGCTAGACTAAGCTTATTACACTGTTACCTAGACTTGTCTTACTAGATGAATGTTAGAACAAACAAAAAATCTTTGCTCTTTGTTTAAAGACTTCCAGGTAAAGCTGCAAATTGTCTAGACACAATTTTTAAGTATGTTATCAAATGTCTTGCAAGCACAGGCACATGACCTGACCCAGAGCTTTTTTTGGTGTGCATTCTGCTTCTGATTATAAATCACCTGTGGATAAAAGGAAAAATTTGCTTTCTCAAATGCAAAAGATTGATGACTTTGGTGAATACTTTCTGTGCCATACAGACTCTAATAATATAGTCCCAGTCATGGCTAGTCCTTCTGTAAGTATATAATATATTCTGTGGACCCCCTAGAAACAGAATGGAAGTGCTTCTCCTGTGACATGAGACATATAGCCTAGTTTTTTGTTACTTTATTTCACTTCATTTATGAATTGGTCACCATAAAACTGAAACAGATACAGAAATATCGTTCTTGTCTTTTTTCAGGTCTGACGTAGACCTTCTTTGATGCAATAGAAGAAATTGGGAAAAGTCACTTCTATTTCTGTGACATCTCCCCTAGCATACTTAAGCAGGCCAAAAAGATCACTTTAAGTGGTCACAGGATTTAGTAAGAAGAGTCATGAAAAGCATCTAGGCAAAGGTTGTGGAAAAAGACTAGTTAATGTACTGGTGAGCAATATCTAATAGCAATTTTTTGTCTGTGATATGTGTTCATGGCTTGTGGAATTCTACTTGTAATCTTTTACCTCACCCAGCTATAGCTTATTGCTGTAGTCCATTCAGAGATATTATACAGAATGGAGATTGAAAACGTTATTGAATTCTGCCACATTTTTCACAACAGTTTTCAAATCTATGAAGCAAAGGAACATGATGGCTGTGTCAGTACAGAAGTGGACACTGGCATAGTTTAGAAGTGTGCAGATTTCATAGTAGTTTAGTATAAGATTCAGTCTACAGTTAAGACACACTTAATAGAGAACTAAAACTGTGAGCTAAGCATCTAAATTCATACTATTGTCAATAGAAATTAGGGGTTTGGTTCACCAAACATGAACTTCTAAGGCCTTTTGAGATGTTTTCTGGTATATGAGAAATATGCATGAGGTTAGAAGTTATGACAGAAGATGCATGGCAGACATATATCCTCTCTGAGAAGCATCTGGAAGTCAAGATGGATGGCTTTGTGCATCTTAAACGGCTCCTAATGCCTATGTTGAGGCTACTGAATTGCATGTCTAGAAGCTCCATTGACTATATTCTTTAAATCATTCTTCATTTAAAAAAAATAAAATAAATGTTTAATCACCTAGACTATGTGTAGTCACCTAAATTCCAATATTTTCTCTTGAATTGAATCTCACCCCCACAACTTAATTCAGTTGCCTGAACACAAAGAACTAGAATTATTTGAGATGCCCCAAGGAGATGTCTCAGCTTAAGGCAGGTAATGCAGGAGACACTTAAACATAGACACACATTGGCAAAGATCTTTATGTTTCCTTGCAAGGATTCTAGTAGAAGATCAGTTCTAATCCTAACATATATAAGCCTACACCTAACAAGTACCTGATATGGCTTTATTTCACAGGAAGTGCCCCAGAGGCCAGGAACCAAGCTAATTGTTTCAGACATTGTCTCTGCACTGGCTGTGGAATTGATGATAGTGTCCTCTATGTCTGTTTGACCCAGAGGGCTGTTTTTAATGCCTTCAAACTTCTTTTAGCATACCACTGTGACTTTATCTTCATTACTCAGAAAGAAAGCCTAAAAGTCACACTGGTCATCTGCACTATAAATATCTCTATCTAGTCGACATTTTTTCATCCTTCAACTCCCTTTATAGTCTATAGTATCTTCAAGGAATTGTTTGTTTATTCCTAAAACAGATACTTAATATAGGTTTCATGAATTGTTCAAGAGAATTCTTTTTGTCCTTGTTAATGGTAAAGAGCATCCAGATTTCCACGTAGGATTCTAAAGCTGGTTGAGATGAACACCCTCATTGTTCTTATCTTTAATATAATCAATCTGTCATAATACAAGAAATGTTGAGTTTCAAATTTTGAGCTTGCCATTTTAATATCACTGTATAGACAGATTTGTATGGTGAAGAAAGTTCTATAAAAGGAAGCGACCTGAAGATTCGGAGGCGCCCTGAAGATTCTGAACAAACAAGGGTGTTTGACCTATTCAGTAAAATTTAAAAAACTGAAATTTTTTCTTATGTGTTTCAAAAGTTCTTTCAAAACAAGGATTACTAAATGCTTAAGACTGGTGAAAGAGTCATTTGCAGGTTTCATCTGGCAGCCAACGATGACAGTAAACGTGCTATTCACAAAATCAAAGAAGAAATAGAGTCTGTGTAGTTAGATATTTTCCATACATAAGATATTTCTCTGAGCAGTTAATAATTCACAACATAGTTTAAATGGTTTAACCTAAAGATGACACATTTCCAGGGGAAGATCTGTGAATGCATTAAAATTCCAGGGGAAGATCTTTGTATGCATTTATATGTAAATGCAAAAAGACAAGGATGAGGAGTTATTTATAGACACGATTTTTAAATTTTATGCAAAGTAAGGCTCCTAAATCCATTTAAATAAACCCATTAAAAAACATATTTTAAGAGTCTTGAACCTCCAACTCCCGCTACATCCAAGGAGATCTGTATTTTCTTGTCTAGATTCAAATTATATTTAAAAGCTTAAATACACCTGGGTACCAGCATGTGGATAGTATAAATTTGTTTAAAATTGTCATAGATCTGTAGACATCAATGCCAGTTTATACAGATATAAAAATTAATTTTTTTTTTTGAGGAAAAAGTAAATATTAAATACATTTCATTTCATTAAGGAAAGTATTTAAAGGAGGACTTTATAGTAGGCTAGTTGGTGGAAGAAGACCAAACTGCAGAAAAGTGGAGGAATGGGGGGTGGGGCAGAAACATCTGGGGAGAACATGGTAGGGGAAGCTCTTACACTTCCCCTCAGCAAGTGGCATAGCTGGGGTCCATCTCAAGTGCCAGTACATGAGTGCAGACAACCTGAGACACACAAAGGGAGTTCTGGATGGATACAGGCTTTTGGGAAGAACTGGACAGCAAATTGTGACTTGTAGCTATACTAGCAATATAACTTGAGAAATTATAAGGTGTTACAAATAACAAGCTAGAATTTACCATCTATGTCACAACCTGCTCCAGTGTTTGACTACCCTCATAGTACAGACAATAAATCCTTTGTTTTAACTACATGTCTGACTTACTTCCACAGTCTGGGAAGACCTGTGGTGGTTTCTCTAGCACTAATAAGGGAACATGCAAAAGGGAAAAAAATGGCCTTCCTATCAGCCTTTAATATCTAGCACTACTGTCTGGTCTCCCAGGTGCCTTGTACCTAGTAGTATGGGGAAGTGAAGTACTACCCATGGTAGATTAAGGTAGAGTTCGGGACCATCTAAACAAACTGGACATAGAAAGCTTCATAGGACTAGACAGGATTTACCTGAGAGCAATAAGGGAGCTGATGTACTGGTTTTGGAAGGGATAGAGTTCATTTTCTTCATAATAGCTTGTATGGGGCTATGTTTTAGATTTGTAACCAAAACAGTGTTGATAATACAATTTTATTTTGCTGAGCAGAGTGCTTACACAGAGTCAAAGCCTTTTCTGCTTCTCACACCACCCCACCAGCAAGTAGGCTGGGGGTGCACAAGAAGCTGGGAGGGG
>NW_008795138.1:7099941-7110662 GCF_000699145.1 Aptenodytes forsteri | reverse complement strand
TTCAGAGTGATGGCATTTGTCTTCCCAAGTAACCGTTACGCATGATGGAGCCCTGCTTTCCTGGAGATGACTGAACACCTGCCTGCTGATGGAAAGGAGTGAATGAATTCCTTGTTTTGCTTTGCTTGTGCGTGCAGCTTTTGCTTTTGCTATTAAACTGTCTTCATCTGAACCTATGAGTTTTTGCACTTTCACCCTTTTAATTCTTCCCCCCCATCCCGCTGTGGGGGAATGAATGAGCAGTTGTGTGGGGCTTAGCTGCCTCCCGGGGCTGACCCACAACAGCTGACAACATTGTGAGGCTGCTCTCAAAATGGAAAAATGGAGATTTCACATCTATTTTCAAGAAAAAAATGAAGGAAGAGCTGGGGAATGAAATGATAATCAGTTTCACCTCATTACCCTGGAAGATTTTGAAGCAAATCCTGCTGTAAGTCATTTACACCTACCTAAAGAAGGAGATTGGGAACAGCCAGCATGTATTTACCAAAGCTGCTTCAGCAGCCTGATGGTCTTCACTGGTGAGGTGTCTGGCTGTGTGGGTGAGGGGAGAGCCATGTATGTAAATTACTTTGATTTTAGCAATATTCTCACAGCCAGCCATAATATCTTTGCAGTCAAATTTCCTGAAGTTTGGCAAAATTTGCAAAGTTTTATACTTGGGATGGAATAATCCCATGCTCCAATACAGTCTCAGCATTGCCAATTGGCTCGAGGGCAGGTTTCCAAATAATGACCTGGGAATCCTGGTGGGCAAGAAATTAAACATAAGCCAGCATAGTAATTCCCATGGCAAAGGCGGCCAACAATATACTGTGCTGCATTAGCAAACATGCAGGCAGCTGGTCAAAAAATGCTATCCCTTTCTACTGAATATTGTGAAATTGCATTTGGAGTATTAATATTTTGGGGACAGGAGCATGATGTACAAGAAGCAGTTTTGCTGAGATCTTCTCTTTGGAGGTGCACAGTGAAAGTTCAAGAAGGAATGTACACACTGCATTAAGAAAAAAATCTAATTAGACATAAGGAAAACACTCTTCACAGTAAGCATAGCCAGGCATTAGAACAAGCTGCTTGGAGAGGCTGTGTAATCTGCATCCTTGGAGATATTTAGAACTCGATGGGACAAGCCTTGAGAGAATGGATCTAACTCTTAAGCTAATTGCAGTTCTGAAGTTGTCCCAGGTTTGAGCAGGTGTTTGCCTCCTATGCCCTCCAGAGATACTACTTAAGTTTTTCTGATTTTATAATTTTGAGATATCTCAGTCTTATGAATGAATTAGAAGTGAACATGCATGTGTGTGTTTGTATATTGCAGGTTTCCTTATAACAATAAAATTATATTATATTTGAAACTATTTGAAGTGAACTTAAGATCACATAAAAAAGGAGACAATAAATTAAGGAACCAAAGCAAAAAATAATAGACATTTACTAGAAAATGAGGAGAATGCTTCAACTGTTTAGATAAGTTTGCCAGATCAGAATTCATTTCTGTGTCCTTTATTCTTATAGTAAAAAGCAGACCAATGGTCTAGATTTGCTAATCAGTGTAATAATATGTCACAACAAGGATTTACAGAAATAGGAACTATAAGACAGAATGCAATGGCAGTGTGACACATGGTGGCTATTGTGGGTTTAAGACTAAATGAGAGAGGAGGAAACTCTTAAACATACAGTTTTCTGAATAATTAATTCAATTTTTCTCATTAATTTTAAAAATGAAAAAACAGTAAGAAAATAATTTTTTTCTTATGTGTCCTAAAAGTTTGTTAATGAATATTGGATAGTTGCATCTATTATCAATGTTTTGGGAAAACCTAAGCAAGTATGTCTTAAGGCAATAGCTAACACAATGAAAAATACTAATGGCAGGAATTAATTTAAGATAAAATTCAGAAACAATACGTGATTGCATATGGTATCTAATTTCATTTTTTCTTAATATTTCATATGAATATTACAATCACAACTAAAATCTTTAAATAACATTTGCATCCCATCAGGATCCCAAACTTTGTCTATCTAACATAGGCAAAAAGTAATAATTAAAAAAAAATGTTTTCTTGTTCATTATAGTTTGATGTTTATATGTAACGGAAAAAGAAAGATTAATGAGCCAATGTGCTTTTATCCAAGAAGCATAATTAGTCTGCTTCATTGCCATGAATAATTAAGGGGGACATTTTAAAAGAAAACAATATGTTAAAGGCTAATTAGAGTTTTGGAACTTATATGACAAGCCATGTTTTATGCGTTACTGTAAAACATTTTTAGAGCCAGGGTCACTGTTTTCTGAAGGCCTTGTTCTTTGTAATTGATACAATCTACAATACCCTTTTTTTCAGCAATATTTCTAACTAGAGTTGTAAATGCTCTGTGTTTCTAAGTAAAAATGCAAATTCATTTCTACTTGCATTTTAACATCTTTATGCTACATTAGTGAATTATAAGATAATTTCTTGTGAGATATAAAAATCAGGAACCAAATTGTATTTTAAGCAGGCATGAATAAGAAGACCTAATTTGCAAAGAATATTGCCAATAGCGTTTGTGTATTGGCAATTATGTGAATCTTTTTCGTATTGCAGCATCTGTGGATAACAAAAATTAAAACAATTTATTCATATGCAAATTATTCAGCTCCATTTGGTACAATTTTTATCATTTATACATGAATGATGATGTACACAAAATCTGTGCAAATATTACCTTTCTTCTTCTGTTTCCTTTACACCAAACAAGTAGAGCTATTTCCTGAACTATTTATAGTAGAAATACCATTATATTTTCCTCCTTGGTCAGTTTTAATCTGGTTAACTGTGAGAACATATCAATATTTATGTAATTGCAGGAGAGGTAGCAGTGTCTTAGCAAGAACAAGTGACAATACAATATGAGAACTGTAGGCCATCTTTTGTTGGCAGTGAGAGTTTAAACAGGTATGTAATAGGATGGTGATAAATATTTGAAAAGAACTTTCATTCAGAAATGCCTATCTCTGTCTACTGACTATAAAGTCTAGTTGACTTAGATGAAATTTCTAATTTTTAGGCAACTAAATTTAGTTGAGATGAACCTCATCTTTTGTGTCAATGACACATATTTTTAATGAAAATTAAAAATATGAACTGCTAAAATCGAAGCATGAGAATTACCATATCTTGGCATGCGTTAAGCACAGTATAGCTAACCGATCAAAAGAAGTGATTGTCCTGCTGTACTCAACACTGGTGTGGCCTGACCTTGAGTTCTGTGTCCGGTTTTGGGCTCCACAATATAAGAAGGGTATAAAAATATTAGAATGTGTCCAAAGGAGGGCAGCAAACATGGTGAAAGGACTACAGGGCATGACTTATGAGAAGCAGCTGAGGATACTGGGTTTGTTCAGCATAGAAAAGAGGAGACTGAGGGGAGACATTGCTGTCTACAACTTCCTCATGAGGGGGAGTGAAGAGGAAGGTGTTGATCTCTTCCCTCTGGTTTCTGGTGATGGGATGCAAGGGAATGGCTTAGAGCTATGTCAGGGAAAGTTCAGATTGGATATTAGGAAAAAGTTCTTCACTGAGAGTATGGCCAAGCATTGGAACAAGCTCCCCAGGGAAGTGGTCATGGCCGCAAGCTTGTTGATGTTCAAGAAGTGTTTGTATAATGCTCTGAGATACATGGTTTAACTTTTAGGTTGCTCTGTGTGGAATCAGGAGTTAGGTTCAATGATCCTCGTGGGTTCCTTCCAGTTCAGAATATTCCATGATTCTATGAATTATGTGACATATGTGGATAGAAAGCATTAATAGTGCATAGTAGGAACCTACTATGCCATGAAATATTGTCAAATTATACAATCAAAAGAAGAAAACATTTTGTCTTTCTAGAACAAAATTAGAATTTGAAAATTTGCTGATATTTTCAAAAAAAACTGTTTCATGGGAAATGATCAGAAAAATATGTCTTTGTTTGATTTGGAACAAGAACAAATTTCAAAATGCCAGTTTTCAGTTAAATAAGAAGTAACATCTTGCACAGCTCCAGTGATATCTGTGTGTGAGATAAAGGCTAAGTGTAGACATTTAAAAATGTGATTTTTGGCAGTAGAGCAAATAGCATTTGAAACTATTCTAGTCTTTAAAGGCTTATTCATGATTACTGGCTACTAGAACATTTCTTAAGATGTTTCAGGACTCAGTTGCTTACATAAAACTGAGTAATTAACTTAAAGATAATTCTTTATACCCACACAAACAATCACTGGAGTAAATACAGAGAATATATCCAATTAATATACATAGGGAGAAGGTTGATCTTACTGTCATTAATGAGAAAGGGAGATCCAGGAGAAAGACAGGAACAAGTGAAGGAAATACTGGTGTGAGACAACTGAACTATTCTGAGTATATTCTGCATTCTCAATTGGAATGCTTTAGAAACTGACAACTTTCATAGCTGTGGGAGATAAAGGTGAAATAAAACCGTATTTGCCTCCCAGATGAGCTCTCTGCCTTATGGAGACACAGTGTGAATTCTTCTAAGAGGCTGACACACAAAAGCCCAACAGTGCTACAGTGGTGAATCTGTTTTGTACTGATTGAAAAACTAAACCATGTCAAAATTCCTATGAGACCAGATGTTTTATTTCAAGGTAGAGTAATTCATAGAAAAATATCTCAAAGTTGTGGTACTGAGGAACTAAAAAACATCCACTGGCACATTTCATCAACCTCCATTAAAACTTAAAATTAAAAAAAAAAACCCAAAACAAACAAAAAACCCCCTATGATGAAGTCCTAGTAGCTGCTCTGGTCAACTTCCATTCAGATCATTTAATGTACAGATATAACTTGGTTAGTGTTTTGGACTGTTCTCCTCTTACATTAAACAGAGCTCTGTTCTCACGTTTTCATCTCTCCTTCATATTATTATGCAAGCATACAGTTATACAAATAAATTATTTGGTAAAATAAATCAGATTTATTACTATGTCCTTCAGTTACTTTCCCACTGGTACACAATGCTTTTTTCATAGTGTGACTGTCATTTCACTCCATAACTGGCTGGAGCAGAGCTCTATCATTCTAGTGAACTAGTAAAGACTAAGAATCCCACAGGAAGTCTGATTTTTGTTTCACTACTGAAATACATTATATTTAAACAATATCTTTCAGAAAGGGATAGATAAAATTTCATCTTTTTCATTGCAAAGTGGCATAAAGTTTCTGAAAAGGATTCCCATACAACTGCTCTACACTACGCCCCACCCCTCCCCCTCCACCCCGCCCAAGTGTTGTTTAACCCCTCTGGCTAAAATCCCTTTTTCAAAGAGTTTCACCAGGTTTTCCATTATACAAAGACAGCTTCCAGAGCTGCCTAAGTTCCTCATCCATTAACCAGTCTTGCATCCTACAGGCAGAAGAACAATACACTAATGTGTTTTGACTATATATAAGAAACTACCTCGCCCTCTGTTTCCATACATTTTTCTAAAGGGATGTCTTACACAGCATTTATTTTCCCCTATTTTTCTCTTGCTATTTTCTGTCTTTCACCTACTCATCCTCTTTGTTATTTTCTTTCTTTTTCATCCTTTTGTGTTCTTCTTGCACAGTTTACTAGAGATAGGGACTATCGGTTTGAATTTCAAGTATGCATATCTCATACAAGTATCTCATAATTGAATATTTGCACCATAACGTTCTGTTTGGGTACTGAATGCTTTTTATCCAAAAGAAAAAAAATGAAATAAACCAAAGATAACCATCTGAGCTAAAGGAGAAAAAGGTCACCATTTTGACATACTGTTCCTGTCTAACCAAAGTCCCTTTGGTAGAGTTTTCCAAAGAAATTAATGTGTTTAGAAGTTTAGATATTATCTCTCTGAATTGTTTATTTCATCTTTCTGTGCCTCAATTTCCCATCAGTAAACTGTGAAAATCCCCTTTTTCAGTTTTAATTTTTCTCAGCTCTTGCTTTTCTGTAATAAGACAAGTCCTGGACATCTTCTCCATAAAATACAACCCATATAGATACTTTAATGACTTAAAAGAGAAGAGTTAGATTCATTCTTAAAAAAACAAAAACAAAACCAAAAAAACCCAAAAAACAATAACAAAAGTGCACTCATCCTTGTATTGTTATATTAGGGTGAAAGGAAAAACAAGAACAGTATAGATATTGTCATAGTCAAAATTCAGATTAGATTATTTATAATATAGAACAGACACATAGGAGAAGAAAAATTTACGCCACTTATTGTAACTTGTTTCCTATTCTTTAAGCAACTGGAAGATGCGATAAACTGATAAGTGACTATGAGAATCAGAAAAGCTGAGTTCATCTAAAGTGTAAAATGGGTTGTATGAGTGTTGAGGTACAATGTCTGATGCATAGCACCAGATGAAGGTTGATCATAATTCAGTTTACCAGCAAGGTAGAACCACTGCTTGTTTCATCTATACTTTTTCCCTTGTGTTCCCACATACATACAGATTGTGTATAGGCATCTTAAAAACTAGCTGCATTTTTTTTTTTCTCTCATTTCTGTAGCCACAGGACATTTCCAGTGTAAACTGCCTAAAATTCTATCTCTAGTCACTCTGAGGTTTTTGTTTCTTTTTCCATGTAGCTTGTATTGATCCTCATCTCAGCATTTGTCATGTATTATTAACGTCCCCAAAATCTGATAGAGTTCCTTCTTGGTCCTTATATTTGAGCTTCAATCATTCTTTCATTTCCTTTGCCCTTTCCTTCCTTACATACTTAGTTGATACTGCCTTGCTATTTTAACAGAACCTTTCTTTTCCAGACACTTCTGTACGAATTCCCCTTGTTTTTGTCACAATGACTGGTATTGCTTGTGCAGTAGACCATCACTTCATTCAGAGCAGGACATTTGATCTGAACAAAAAGCACAAGGGAAAAAGCAAAGTTGGATGATTATATGTATGTGAATTGCCAACTCTAACATGTTCAGGATCACTTAAAAGATGTCTGCACTTTGTTAGGAATTTCATATTCCTTGGCATGTTCTCCTGTACCATTTGCTTCCTTAGCAGTGTCTTGGCTCAGAGCCTTTTGCATTACCTGCTGATGCTGCTGGCTCTTTTTGCTCAGAAGAGTGGTCTGACCTCCTTAGTACACATCAGATATGAGAAGTTATGAGCATCTCTGAATAAAAATAAAATTATTTTTGCAAATGTATTTGAAATATTAATTAGATAAAGGTGTCCCCATGGCATGGAAAAAAAAAAAAAAGGCAGTCATAACCAAAAAAATACCGCAGATTATCTTCATCTTGAATCCATTCAAATTAAAGAACTCCAAAGCATGTAGTTTATTTTACTACAAAGCCAGCGCTGATGTGGCTGGCGCATTAAACTGTCACTTCACCTTCAGGCCAAATTAACTGCCTTTGAATTGCCTGCAGCCTGTTCATCCCCTTAAAACTCCAGCAGCTGCAGGACAGATTCTAGCAAGTTTACTAGGCTCTAAACTTTCTATCAAAACGCATCTGGCTTGGCTGGTAAAATAAACTGTTGATTGCACTGTATTTGAAGTACTTGGCTTGAAGTACCTCCCCAGACTTTAAATATCAGTCTGCCTGAAACACTACTGAGATGATCTTAACTACAGCTTTTTCCCTTAGCAATATGCTTCTTTCTCAGCAATATGTTTCTAATTTATCCTTGCCACCTTCAAAATCATTGCTACACTGCCTGATGCTAATTTGCCTTGACTCCTCCCTTCTGGTTTTGAAGTCGGCTCTATCACTCACCTCAGTTCTCCACTTGGAGCAGTAGTTCAGTTTGTTTTGTAGATAACTGCTTTTGCACTCTCTTGTTAGAATTTAATGGTAATATGTTTCACCAGTCATCTTCACGCATATTTTTTTCTTTTAACAGACAGCTCCACTTTGAGAAAAAAAGATTTTAAAGCACAATTTTAGTCTCCTGAGATAACTCAAATATCTTATTCACTCTCCCTCAGCTCCCATGCCCAATCCTGTTTACAGGACAGACAACTGTCTGTCCTGTTGCTATGGAACTGTTGTTGCTATGAACTTCCCAGCCCTACCAGACTCACATCCTCTTCATGCCCATCTAGGAAAAAAAAACAAAAGCTATCTGTCTGCACTACTACTCATCCTGAGAATCTCCTTAATGGCTTTGCACACAAGGAACTACTGAGGATGAAAGACCACAAAGTATATAAACAGAATTTTTCATAATGAGGTCAAAAAACGTGTTGGGTGTTTTTTTCCCCACAGTAAAAGTTAAAGGAACAATGGAATCAAAGGCTTAATTTTAAAATTAAATACTCTAGACAGATTCAAATGGAGTTATCAGTCAGTGTTAATAGATGATGAAGTCCTTACTAATGACACAACTCAAGAGCACATCAACAGGAAACCCTAACAGAAGCTAGAATTTGAACTTAAAACAATTCATTTTAGTTAGCTTGGGAATATTCTTATCCAGCAGTAAGTGTAAGGTATCTTACGTCTCAAAAAAAGAGAAGCTGAACAGAGTAACAGGAAAGTGCATTACATCATATTGTCTAAATTGAGTATAACAAAAGATTATGTGGATGGTCTCTGCTGTGGAGAAGTTGATGTAGGTGATATTTCAATCTAACTTGCATCACCATGAGATAACAGAACGGAAAACATGGGTCTGATTAGGACTCTGGAGGAGAGTCAGGCTTCTGAACATGTGAATTATGAAAAGGACACTGGATAGCGAATGAAAAGAGAAGAAATAAAAACTATATATATATAACACTGTATATATACAATTAGCTATGGAAAATTAATTAAAAAAAAAAAAAAAAGTTTAGAATGTTAAGATGGTAAAATACTAACATGACACCAAAGACATAGAAGACCATAAGATTACAGTCCTTGAATGGAAGGATCAAAATACTAAAAGCTAACATGGGAATCATGCTTCACCTGATGAGTTAGAAGAAGGAATGCACCTCCATACATGCCCAGGCATGGAGATAAGGACAGAACCTGGGCATTTGTGCTCTATCCTGAAAGAGGACGAAGAAGAAGCTGCTCTGGCCAAGACCAGAATCACAGCTTGTACCTGGAATCACAACTGAGCACTAAAGGAAGCAATCATAGACAGGGATAGTGCACATAAATGCAAGGTCATACTATCCTTCATGTATTGTAAACATCACAATGTTATTCAAATAAAAATAAGCCTATCATCCCCTAAATTTCAGTCACTGAGACTTCAGTGACAGTAGGAGGCTACTCTCTAAAAGTAAACATCTGGTTTTTGCTATTCTGCTTTTTAGTTCCATCTGGAAAAGATTCAAAGTAAATGAATAAAAGACATATCTAAAAGTTAACATACATCCCTTTCAGTTTTTGGAGTTTAGCTGTCATTTTATCATTTCGGCATATCATTACATAAAGCAGACTGAGAGTGTAACACCCTGAAAGGCTGAAATTTGCTTCAGTCTAAAATTCTTTGAGATAATATACACTTTTTGCAGCTGCTAACACTTGAAAAATATTTTTTACTTACTTCCTCCTTTTTCCCCTGCTTTTAATAACAAGCTGGAGACAGACCAATTTCTACACAATACAAAACCCAGAACACATTGTGACTACCAATGTGTTTTTTTTCCTAAGAATTTATTTTTCCACCCTGAATGGAACACAAAATACACAATTTATTCATCAGTAGAATTTCTTACAAAATTGATTTTTTGCTGTTTAAGTAACCTTAAAAGCACCAGAACTTCATCTTTTCTCCTTTAAAAAAAAGGCCCCCTCCACCCCCGATGGTTTATATTTTCAAATACTGTCTCACATAACATTCAATAGTTAGTGAGGGAGAGAATATCTGTTGTCCTTACAATTAGTATTTTGGTATTTTTAGACTACAACCACAGGGAAAAAAAAAACCTATTATATTATCAATCTTCTAAGTAATGCAAGCCAATGAAGTTCAGCATATTAGTCCTATACTAATTTGAACTATTCATGCTTGATTGAAGTATGCATTACATATATGTGGATCCACTGGTCATATTTATAAAGGCTGTAAATTTACCAACTTTATGACTGAAGTACGTATCATCCAGTGCTAAATACCATTGTCAAGAAGTAGAGTTGTTTTACTGTTGTTGTTGTGGTTATTTACTAGTAGTTACATGCAGCTGTGTATGTATAGTTTTGTAAAAGCAGATCCTGTGTCCACAAAAGTGTTCTCCAGACAGATAATTTCAACTTAGTTTGGCAAATTTACAACAGGTATATCAGTTGCACATGTCTAAAACTCATGTAAGAGAACTAAATATCAATTCTCTAAAAACTACTATGATGAAATGCAAGAGTGAGTTCCAATATATTCTTTAAGCTAAACAAAAGCCTTGTAACATCTTAAATTAAGAATTTCTAGGTATGTCTGTGAAAGAGAATGTGAAACAGGATTTTCAGCTCTATTTCAGCAGTTTATTTATTGAGCTGGATGTTAGAATAAGTCTATTTTTTTCCTAAAAAAGAATTGAAAAAAATATGACAGAAGGTTTTTCTACCGGAGCTCTAGAGACAGCAAAGGTTAAGTAGTTGTTGAGGTTGTTCAATTTGCTCTCGTTTCCAAAAGGGCAGGGTTCCTAAAACTTTGAAGTTCCCTAGTTCTCAGCAGTTGTTCAAGCAGTTTTCTACTGTGGTCCATTCTGTTTCATTTATATATATATATATA
>NW_008795138.1:7097624-7099333 GCF_000699145.1 Aptenodytes forsteri | reverse complement strand
TTGTAGAGAGCGATGAGGTCTCCCCTCAGCCTCCTTTTCTCCAGGCTAAACAACCCCAGTTCCCTCAGCCGCTCCTCATAAGACTTGTTCTCCAGACCCCTCACCAGCCTCGTTGCCCTTCTCTGGACACGCTCCAGCACCTCAACGTCCTTCTTGTAGTGAGGGGCCCAAAACTGAACACAGGATTCGAGGTGCGGCCTCACCAGGGCCGAGTACAGGGGCACGATCACTTCCCTACTCCTGCTGGCCACACTATTTCTGATACAGGAATGATACAATCATTGTACAAGATGTTACAATTGATACAATCAATGTGTTGTATTTGGAGCTTTCTGGAAAGAAGGGTTTAAGGACTCCATTTTAAGATGACATTATAAAATTGTGAAAAAGGTTTTGCAGAGGGAGACTTTTTGATCACTATGGACAATTTTATTGCTGTTGCTGCTGTTTTCAGAATTTTACTTTTTGGGAAATTTTAAAAAGTGGTCTTTTGTTTTTTTTCATTCAGAAATATCTCTCCAGAAATCTCTTATGTAACTATTTTATCGTTCTTGCTAATGTGCCTTTTTGTTATTCCATTTCTGAAGCAGTAGCATCTGTGGCACAATTAATAATGCTGAGACCTTTGTTCATTTTACTGAATACAACCACTTCATGTATATCTATGCCAGAGGTGATCTACCATATTTCTTTACTATTTCTTTACTTGAATTATCACATATAAGAATCAATAGTTCTCAAGAGCAGGGTGAAGTGTATACATAAAAAAGTTTGGTCTTTGAACCCTTGAAAATAAAAGCAACAATAAGAAAATACAGTAATTCTTATTCTATTTTATGTTTCCATCTCTGATGGACAGTAGCACAAAATTAATGGCTGGGAAAAAATAGCTGTTTACCTTGCCCAGTGATTGAAACGTTGGCGATAGAGTTGTAAAGAAATAAATTAAGGATTACTTCTTACTAGGCTAACAGCTTTAGTAGCAATTGCAGGTAATCACTCCTGCTTCCAGCAGAAGAGCAGCTGAACGTGAACAACCAGATAGGAATATCTGAATAACTGAATTTTGATTGATGACTTGACTGAAAAATTATTAGCATTGAACCAATTTTTTTTTCCCCAAATTCTTCTTTCCAAAATGAAAACCCCACAGATTTCATTTGTTTGATGTGAAACATTCCCCTTCACACAAAATAGAACAGTAACTTTGGAAGACTTTGAAAGAAAGTGAAGCTAATGCATAAAAAATTGTATGTTATCATAGAATATTTTTGGTGTCTCCTTATATCAATACATCTAACAGTTGACTTCGGTTTTGCTCTCACCAGGTTATTTGGGGGAACCAAAGTGTACTAAAAGGAAGATGCACATGTAACAATTAGCCAGCATAAGAAAGATGCACATATATACACTCCTGTATGCCTGATGTAATGTAAGAACTGTTACTTTGACTTTGTTGTATTTTTAAATTTAGTGCTGTCTATAACAGGAAGAGGATTCAAGGCTACAAAATCCCCTAATTCATCTTTTCTAAATGTGAATGCTTTTACATCTACTAACTTCATTTATATGACTAATTTTGTGTTATAACGGTGTCCTGGTTTTGGCTGGGATAGAGTTAATTTTCTTCCTAGTAGCTGGTACAGTGCTGTGGTTTGGATTTAGGATGAGAATAATGTTGATAACACACTGATGTTTTAGCTGTTGCT
>NW_008795138.1:7096804-7097199 GCF_000699145.1 Aptenodytes forsteri | reverse complement strand
GTTGCTTGGGGACTGGCTGGGCATCTGTCGGTGGGTGGTGAGCAATTGCATTGCACATCACTTGTTTTGTATATTCTTTTATCATTAATATTATTATTATTTTCCTTTCCTTTTCTGTCCTATTAAACTGTCTTTATCTCAACCCGCAAATTTTGCTTTTTTTTTTTTCTGATTCTCTCTCCCATCCCACTGGTGGGGGGCGGGTAGTGAGCGAATAGCTGTGTGGCGTTTAGCTGCCTGCCAGATTAAACCACAACAGTCCTTTTGGCACCTAATGTGGGGCATGAAGGGTTGAGATAACAACAGACCTGACAGCGCATTAGAACAAATTTGTTATAAGCGTTCATCATATTGGTTTAACAGTCACTGGTCACAATGTTGATTAATTTACTCCC
>NW_008795138.1:7095095-7096222 GCF_000699145.1 Aptenodytes forsteri | reverse complement strand
TGTATATGTTCCCTGTTGTGCTGTCTATCACCTCTGGGAGCTGGATCAAGGATATCATTTTACTGCTCTGTGTAACACTACTGGTTTATGATGTGATAAAATTATTGGTCGTGAGACTAATTTTTGTATTTCTACTTCTGTATTTGTACTCAGTATTGCCATCATCTCTGTATCTCGGGAGTCACTTTTTGGAAACTATTAATAATTACAACTTTTACCTTTTCTCCTCAGGGAACCAATCTATGGGGGAGATGGTGGGGGGGAAACTTTCCCTGACTCCTTCACCTTCCTTTTCTCCTTCAGGCGAGTTACAACAGCTCTTAAGAATTTTGAATATCCTTGGGATGTTCAAACCAGCATGGTCTTATTGCTCTGTCTCCTGAATGTGGTTCAGGTCATGATCTTGTTTATGATTAAACAAATATTTAAGAATACCATCCAGAGATCGATCCTGGTGACAGGCATTGTAGCCACTCAAACCCCGCAACAGGCACTGTGGCTGAACCAGAAAGCCAACCCGTGCCGGTATCAGTTGCCCCTATACACAAGAAGAAATACACAAGAAAATCAACTCGTTTAGTAACAGATGAAGATGAACCAGGGCCATCACGAGAATAGGAGCAGGAAGAGGCAGAATCCATAAATGAGATGGTAACCACCCAATCCCTATCCCTGAGTGAGCTGTGAGATATGCAAGAAGATTTCAGTCGTCGTCCAGGTGAGCATGTTGTTAATTGGCTTCTCCGGTGATGGGATAATGGGGCCAGTAGCCTGGAATTAGAGGGTAAAGAAACCAAGCATCTAGAGTCCTTTTCTAGGGAAGGGGGCATTGACAACGCAATTGGAAAAGGGACACAAGCCCTCAGCCTTGGAGGTAACTTCCTGTCAGGCATGAAGGAAAGGTATCCCTTCAAGGAAGATGTCATATGTCACCCAGGCAAGTGGACCACCATGGAGAAGGGTATCCAGTTCCTGAGGGAATTAGCTGTGCTGGAGGTGATTTATGGTGACCTGAACAACGGACAGCTATCCAAAGATCCAGACGAAGTCAAGTGCACACGACCCATGTGGCGGAAGTTTATAAGGAGCTCACCATCGTCATACGCCAATTCATTGGCAGTGATAAC
>NW_008795138.1:7085419-7090494 GCF_000699145.1 Aptenodytes forsteri | reverse complement strand
TTTTTTCTGATTCTCTCCCCCATCCCACTGGGGAGGGGAGGGAGTGACTGAATGGCTCTGTGGTGTTTAGCTTCCTGCCAGGTTAAACCACAAGAAATGGGTAAGAAAGCAAAGGTTTGTTTTCTTTTGCTTTTCTTGTCTCAGAGTGAAGCAATTTAATATGTCACTGGAGATATAAAAGGGCAGGTTTATGCCTTCTTTTGTAAAATCCTTGACACAAAGCACTTGCTCCTTCTCATTCTACATCACTTCATAGAAGTGCTTAGCTTCTTTCCTGATTGAGAAATCAGCAGATTTGTTTTGAGTAAACATCCTCATCTATGAATTAATTAAATTATTTTTAAGATATAGTATCTTGATGCACACACTGTGCAAGTTAGAAAATGGAGATACAAGGTTTTGGTGTCACTTGTAATGTATCCTCCCAAGACTGAAATTCTAACACTTGGTTTGCCTATCAGTCTGCCTTTTGTTTACCCAATATCCAAAATGTAATACTGTATTTCATATATGTGATGGCAAACTATAAACTAATCTTTTTCTGAAAAGGCAAGTTCTTAATATTTTCCATTTCATGAAGAAACATTTTGTCAGAAGTAATGCTACTTGCAAAACAAAGTATGAATATAAAGTACATTGCACTGTGTATACAATTGTTGGTGAGTCAAATACACAACCACAAGTTTTGTATACACATTAGTGCACTAAAGTGAATAGGTTTCTACTGAAATGTGATATGTTGCCTGACCTACTAATCTACCTTCACTGATGATGCGAAAAACCCCTGCCATAAGTCATTCTGAAGTACACACAATGCTCTATGTCCCACAACATCATGTAGTTGAAATGACCTGTAAAAAGGAAACAATTAAAATAAATATGTTTGCAAGACAATGGAAAATGTATTTATTTGAAGCACGTCCAGTTCCAAATTCTAAGGATACAGAGTCCCTCTACATTTGATAATAATTTTCTGTTTTGTAGAAATGGAAATATCTTGAGTATTTATTTTAAATTCATAAATATGCATGCTTGCCACTCATTTCTTAGATTATTTGGTGTGAAAGGAAAAATTTTTGTATTTGTAAAATTATGTGCCAAAAGTTATTATAAATTAGTAAGAATTAAAAATTATACTCAGCACAAGGTGAGAGTTTGATAATGAAAAAGGAATTAAACAAATTGGGTACTGCTAAGGAAAATTAGATCTAACAATATAGTTCTAACATTGAAAGAGTTGACACTGCAAGGAAAATGAAATGTGTCAAAACAAATGTTTTAAGATTCTTATCCATTTTATGTCATTTACTATGCCTGTTCTGTGAAATCTTTAAAAATGGGACCTGTCAGATTGTTTATTGATTTATTTAGCTATTGTTTTCCCCAGTTAAGAAGCACAGGTTAAGAGGTTTTCAGGTTAAGATAAGGTGCCTGTGTTAGGAGACTTTATAATGTTTCTTGTTATCTTGTTTTCTTTTTTTCCTACAAGGATATGAGAAGACAACATCTTCTGGAAGAGTAAGGACCATGCCCTGAAAAGGAGGACATTGAAAAGGGAAACACAGCTTATAATATTTCCACAAAATGTCAAAACGCACACAACTCCATAAACTCACCTGAAAGAATGAATCCATAAAATGAATCTATGTTCCTACAGGCATATAGACACAGTGATCAGAATGTCCAAAGACCAAAAGTCCTTTACAGAGCCTAAACTGGAAACACTTTAAAAAGTTTTGAATGTTCAGAAACCGTTGACTATCTGCTTCTGGAGAAGATCCTTTAAGTCAACTCAAGCCAAGCATGCAAAGAATTACTGAGTTCTAAAAATATTGACTAGATTTTTTCTATGTCTTTATGTGAAATATTACCTAAGCTGTGAAGTACAACCACACTTTAGCTTAATGTATCTTAGAGATTGTAATTAATAACATTTTCAAATGAGGCAAGATGCATTATTTCATTTTTTTTTCCTCTGAAAAAGACATCTAACATAAAAAACCCCAACAAAACCCAACCCATTACATATATTTCACAGGGCATTTATACAAAACAAATTTGCTTTCTGATGACTCTTTTTGTTGTGAAGATCGTACAGTAGTTACCATACCAGATTTCCTGATCTGAACAAAGCTCTTTTATTCATCAACCCAAATCAGCTCTCCCTTCCACCCGGCTGTATGATGCAGATTGTCACTTACAGCAATGAAAAAGATAAGTGGAAGCAGAATGTTGTATGATTTGTTGATTCTGGCTTCTGCTGTCTTCTTGCAGCTGCTATGGTCTGAAGCATTAGATACTTGCTTGAGCTGGGTTTCAGATTAATATTTACTTGCTTGTAATTTAACCAAAAAAAACCCAAGAAAGAAAGAAAAAAAAAGTTTGTCAATGACATCAGCCTTCAGGGATGAATGCACTGGGATAATTAACAAAAACAGCAAGAGAGAGTTTCAAAAATTAGTCATAAGAATCACAGGGAAATATCATGTTTCAATACATAGTATAAAATATTAACTGGGATACTATAATTGTACATAGACTAAACAAAACAGAAATTAATTAAAGATGATCAGATTTTTCT
The DNA here is from genome assembly GCF_000699145.1 of Aptenodytes forsteri. Taxonomy (NCBI): domain Eukaryota; kingdom Metazoa; phylum Chordata; class Aves; order Sphenisciformes; family Spheniscidae; genus Aptenodytes; species Aptenodytes forsteri. The sequence continues at coordinate 7,087,913 of NW_008795138.1, read as the reverse complement.
TGTTATTAGATTGGTAAGCAATTTAATTGGGGTCTATAGCATTACTTGAGAAGCAAAGGCCTAAGTTTTCAGAAATTTTCAGTATTGATTCTAATATTCTTCAGTTAGGAATAGCTGACTATTTAGCATCATTAAAAGGAGAGAAGTATTAAATCATTGAGAGCTTTTGGAAAGTTTCATCTATCAAGACCATTGCTCCTATTAGGAAGTACTGAGGCAGTTTCCAATTCAGTCATTGGTACATCACATTACGACAATGAACTTGAAAGTTTTAACCCTACATCTCCGAGACTAATCAGTAGATTTCTGTCAGTTGTTTTTTTCTTTAAATCTAGCCATAATAATCCTCTGATTACAGTCTACCTTCCCTCATATTGTAACTCCTAACATATAAGACTTGACTAATGATGATCCTGCATTGCTATTTTACATTACCACTTAAGAATTCTAACACATTAAATATGAAATATTGTATCAGAGTTTGTCCAGAGTGTCTCTATGGTCTCTCTGCTGTCTACAAAGCTTTGCAAAAAAGGTATGGTTTAGATGGTGTGTGAACCTGACACATTTAACATATGACTGCACACTACAGGCAGGCAGGAGGTATTCTCCAGCCCCTTAGATTATGTAAACAGGATCTGGTCTCTTAGGACATCCTTCTATTTTATTAACTACTGGTACCACATAGATGTAATAGTGAAACAAAGAAACAAGAAGTTTTATTTAGTAAAACTTTTAGTATAGCATCCATCTCACATAAATTTTGATATAAGCAGTATAGATGTCTAAAATTACCCTAGTTGCTATTTATTCTCCAGAGAAACAGACATTTCTAGAGAACAGTTCCTCTGACCTGATTTAGACTGTTACAGTAGGATGAGTTAAATTTTTCCTCATGTTTGTTTCACTCTATTGATTATAAAGTGATGCCAGAAATATCAGCTCATATGTAAACTGCATATTATATATCTAAAGGTGGATTAAATTAATCCCACTGTTTGTTACAAGTTTAAGCAACAAAGATTACATGTGAAGCAAATCCAAATAATCATTCCACTTAAAATTTCGGTACCGGATACTGCTGTCTTTGCTCTGTGTAATTTCCCTTTACAATACAACAATAGTTGTATTGCCAGTCTTAGATCTGGAGACTTGGGGTTCAAAGCAACTTCCAACCTCAACCATTCTGCAGTCCTGTGATTTTGTGGGTCTTAGCCTGTATTGGGAAAAAGGACACAACTCTTGTACAGTCAGACTCTTTGTTGATTTGTACAGAACTTAGTTTTTACCAGGCATCGGTCATGGAAAATAGAAGGTTCAAGGGATGGAGAAGCAAAGTGAAAAAATGGAACTGAGGTAAGAAAGAATTATCTGCAAGATAAATACTGAGATGGGAAGGACCCAAACAGAAAAAGTAATTATTACTCACTGCATCCATTTACTTTATTCATCATAGCTATAGGATTTTCATGGAGTTTTAATGACTATGTTCCAAAGACACATTGCTGAAAGTTGATGAATAGCTATCATATAATCCAAAGGACCAAATAACTAATCAGAACATAGCTTTGAAGTGTCAATCATGTCCTAAAGTGGATTACTGCAGCACAATTATGATTCATTAATTTTGAATTAAAAAATTTATATGTGAATAGTTTTATAGGGTTTGTGCATACCTCCTTCTGCTGTGGAAGACAGGAAAAAATAAAAAGATAAGGGAAAAGTTGAAAACTGAATTTCTCCTCTATTTTGAATAAAATGTTCTTTTCCCTAATTCTTTTCTTTTTTGTGCCTTTTCGTTCAGTCCTCTCATGTTTTGCTATTTCATATGAACTTGTATGTTCAATGAGAGATAAGAAAGCCCAGCAGCTCACAGAATGCTCTACGTATTGCATAACTGAGCTCTTTTTTACTTCCTCAGGACTCTGGCTTCTTTCTTTCTTTCCATCTGTGAACCTTAATGTCCTCCTGAAGAAAGGATTGGTTTGGGATTAAGTATTACTTTTTCCTACTTTGTTTAATTTGCAATAAAAAATAGAAGTGAGCAGTACCTCTTTTAAAAAGTGAATTTAAAGTCCAAAAAATCCATAAAGTGTTCCAGAAATGTTAACTTCATTCTTTATTAGGAAAAGATACTTTGGTGATTTACCTTTCACTCCTTTTGTCCATCCCTATTCTCCTCCTAAATGCTGATCTGTCTCTTTACAGTTCTTCATCCTCTTTGTCCTGGTTTTGGCTGGGATAGAGTTAATTTTCTTCCTAGTAGCTGGCGTAGTGCTGTGTTTTGGATTTAGGATGAGAATAATGTTGATAACACACTGATGTTTTAATTGTTGCTAAGTAGTGCTTACACTAGTCAAGGACTTTTTAGTTTTCCATGCTCTACTGACTGAGAAGGCTGGAGGTGCACAAGAAGCTGGGAGGGGGGCGCAGCCAAACTGGCCAAAGGGACATTCCATACCATGTGACGTCATGCTCAGTACATAAACTGGGG
>NW_008795138.1:7083396-7085036 GCF_000699145.1 Aptenodytes forsteri | reverse complement strand
GGTGGTGAGCAATTGCATCGTGCATCACTTGCTTTGTATATTATTATTACTATTATTATTATTTTATTCTATTTCAATTATTAAACTGTTTTTATCTCAACCCACGAGTTTTTCTCACTTGTGCTCTTCCAATTCTCTCCCCCATCCCACTGGGGTGGGGGGGCAGTGAGTGAGCAGCTGTGTGGTGCTTAGTTGCCAACTGAGGTTAAACCACGACACTCTTAAAAAAGAAAACCAAAAGACCTTTTCTTCTGTTGATGTGGATTCAGTCCACCAGCAGCTGCTTTGAAACTATCCTAGCTACTCTCAAATACCTTGGAAGAGGAACTGTCTGTAAAGGCTAATGTTCTCCCAACAAGCTGGAGGAGGTATAACCAAAACCCGAAACCTTGTCTTGTCAGGAGAGGAAAGGCAAAACATGAAGGAAAGGCAGAATTCCTGATGCAATCAGGAATTTACATGATGCAATCATCATGTAAACAGATTAGAAACTTTTATTTTTTTCACCTATTTCTTCTAGAAGTGGTTTTAGACATATTATCTATTTTGGAGGTTATGAAAAAAGGCTTGGGTGTATCTTTTAGTTTTACCTTAATCTGGTTTGACTTGCATGTGCTTTCAGGCAGCTGGATGACTCCAAGGCATTCTTTATTCAGGATATTTAACCACACTGTCACAAACTGGAGCTCTGGAAAACTTAGCAAGTGTCCTAGCTCTCCCAGCAGACCCCCAGCTCTATCCAAGATGCTACCGAGTGGCTTGCTGTTGAGCCACACAGCCTAGAAGGTGAACTAACACTACAAGGGTTTGAGATGCAGAGCTGTCTGGTGACATTGAAGGCTCTCTGTCATGTTGTTCAGATGCATGAAGCCTGAGGGGTAACAGGGAGTGTATTACATTAATTCTCCTTTAGACAGTTTATTTGTTGATGAAGGTCTCTTTTGCTTACTGACTCATTCATTATTCCCTAAATAGCCATTTCAGAACAACTATTCAGAGAGGATCTGATCTGAAGTCTAAAGAGATCAATTAAAAGCAGGCAACTGCTGTCTGGAATTGACTTAACAGATCTGAAAAAAGGTAACATCAATGGCCTGTAAGAAGACATGCCTAGGTTCTGAATACCAGTGGCAGGTATATGGAGACCATCTTTCAAAAACAGATAGGGTCAAACATTGAAACTGTGTTCTAAGATTAGAAAATAACAGAAAGCAATTAGAAGTTATTTATGCAATAGGATATCAGTTCCTTAGGAAATTCTTAACACAAATTACTTCACATCCTCTTATTTTTCTCATTCTTTCACTTCAATATTATTGAGAGATTGCCATCTTCATTAACGTAATTCAAAGATAACAGTAGCAATTCATTTTAAATTAAAAATATGGTAAAATATTCTCAAGCAATTGATTTAACCTACAATGATGTTTGTTCATGACTTTTGTGGATAAACTAGGTTTTTATATCTCACACACAGAGACTAATTTGAAATAGGTAGTCTGGATAAGAGAATGAGTTAACTCACAGATGTTATGACAAATTTTTTTCTAGTCAGAGCTTTATTTTGAGAAGTGGGTTTTTTTTGTGTGTGTGGTTCCCCCCCCCCCCCCCCAATAATAAACCTATGGTTTGGTGTTTGT
>NW_008795138.1:7077008-7082838 GCF_000699145.1 Aptenodytes forsteri | reverse complement strand
TTCTTTATACCATAAAATTATATATCTTTCCTGATGGAATGGCAGGTCTTTGTACATTACATATTTATTCTGGTAAGCAAAAACTGAATGTGGAGTTTATTTGTGACTTTTAGTAAATAATTTACTAATCTAATCAGTTCTCTACAAGCAAGACAATATTGATTCACTTTACATGATAATGTTCAGCTTAGAAAGATCTTTTAATGACTATCCAGCATGTTTAAATGAAAATAAATTGATTGGCATACTGCTGGTACTGAGGGAAAAAAACAAGAAAAGAAAAAGAAAGAAAACAGCAAACCAAGTTCTCAGCTGTATCTGTGTAAATTTTTACATTAAAATCATATGAAATTGATAAATTAATGAATATTTAAACACATGAAAAGGAAAAATGGGTAACCAATGATCCAAAGATTAATACCTTAGGAAACCTTGTGTATTGTGAGATCATAAATCTAAATAACACTCCCAGCCATAGAACTTGAAACATGTGCTCTTGCTTGGCTTTGTTCTTCAGATGTACAAGAATGGCCACACTTGCTGCCCTGGGTATGAGAGTTAAATCACAGCAGAGGGACTGGAATGGAAGCTATCTGTTGTTTTAAATTAGTACATTATGATAATCTTGATAAAAGAAATAGCAGTATCATATCCTGCCATGCAAAGCAGTAACTTTTGCCATAAGCTGTAACGTACTAATTTTAAGACAGTTATGCAGTTGGAAGACACAGGGTAACAAGAGAATTACGAGAGCAATGATGCTGATACGTGAGATCAAATACTTTTCAACATCAGCCACATGTAAAATACCTCCTGTTGGCTGATCATTGATGCAAACAGGATTTGAAAGTAGAGTAATATTGTGTTGGAAACCAAACAGTACAGGCACAACTGAAATAGGAAGCCAAAAAACCTTTTACCAAAACAAAAACCTTCAGTTTGTTGTCTGAACAATACTTAAGCATCCCTTTTTTATTTCAAATAATTGTTGAGTGGTAAAATAGCATCCTAAAGAGCATGGATATTGACTGCAAAGCACTTTCTGAATTTCAGAGTTAGAAATGCAGCAGTTTAAGAATAGCAGGCTAGTTCATTTAACTCTTGCTATAGGGGCCCTGATATATGGCCCATTATCTGTTGCCCATGCCTTATATGATACAGCATCCAGTGTTACAGCTACATGAAAAAATGACATTAAAGTACTCAGCAGAACAAGAAAACTCACAGCTAACAGGGAAAAATGGAAATCAATGGATGCACCGGTGATTAAAACTCCATCTGAACCAGCTGCCCTCAAATTAAGATCCTCTGGAGAGCATACATTTGTGCCAGTTAAGATTCCAGCCAAAGCTCTGTAGAAAAGATCAGGTAGTAAAAAAGTACAAATCTTTTCATAGCTGGCAAAGTTTAGACAGAACAGAAATGCTTTATACCAGAATGAAACATGAAATTTTACACTGTGTTTCCATAATGGAATCAATGAGACACACTGAAAAAGCTGTACCACTTATATATATAACACCTATACAAACAATGTGATCACTCAAATTCCTCTTTAAAAACTCCTGTAATGACAGTGGTCAGTTTTATTTAACCCCTGGCATTATGGAATGTATAGTTCACTACTGCTAAGTTGTGCTACTCAAAGTTGTTGGGTCCTCTGCACAGCCAGAAAAAATATATTGTTAAATACTCTCTGCTATCTTTATTTTTATTATCAAGGTAAAGGTATTCACCTTTATTATCAATTTCAAGGTACTATATATCTGAACAGTAATGATAATAGCAGCCAAGAGTGTACCAGTTTGTCAGGAATATTGCCTAGAACTAGGAATCCGTTACTCTTCCTAGAAGTATCATACTGGTTTCAAATGCCGAATCATAGAATCATAGAATGGTTTGGGTTGGAAGGCACCTTAAAGATCATCTAGTACGAACCCCCCTGCCATGGGCAAGGACACCTTCCACTAGACCAGGTTGCTCAAAGCACCATCCAACCTGGCCTTCAACACTTCCAGGGAGGGTGCATCCAAAACTTCTCTGGGCAACTTGTTCCAGTGCCTCACTACCTTCATAGTGAAGAATTTCTTCCTCATATCTAGTCTAAATCTACCTTCTTTCAGTTTAAAGCCATTAACCCTCATGCTATCACTACATGCCCTTGTAAAAAGTCTGTCTCCAGCTTTCTTGCAGGGCCCCTTCAGGTACTAGAAGGCTGCTATAGGGTATCCTTGGAGCCTTCTCTTCTCCAGGCTGAACAACCCCAACTCTCTCAGCCTTTCTTCATAGGAGAGGTGCTCCAGCCCTCTGGTCATCTTCGTGGCCCTCCTCTGGACTCGCTCAAACAGATCCATGTCCTTATGAATGAAAATTAAGATGCAGCAAGTTGACTCTCCTGATACCAGAACTGTTAGCAAGCTCAGTGTATCAGTAAATAGTACCAGCCAGTACCTATGCTGGTTTTCAGTATAGAATAATTAACACAGGGTAGGCAGAGGTATCATTAAAAACTTTGCACAAAGTAGTGCTCTACACAAGTTTAGGAGGAAGGCAGCATGACAATGATGTTGTATTGCTCAATAATGTTAAACTGGAGGAGAGTTTTGTAGGGGATTATCTCCATTCTTATTTTCTAGGAGGGCTGCTATGATACATTAGGACAGGACCATCTGAATGCCAGCCATCAGCATGGCACATCAAGTCTCAAGACTTCTGTGAATCAAGGTAAGAACCTGACTTCCCAAAGTTGCATCTGAAATAAACTGCATGCCTTGTATGTATGGGTCACTGAAGTGGGAGGTACTAAAGACTGCTTACATGAAGTAATGAAAAGGAAGTCATAGGAAGTTAACACCTCTACAAAAACTATTAGCTTTCATCATGATAGCAGATCTGTAGAGAATAGATTTCAGTAATCCAGCAGATGTTACAAGAAAAAGATTTTCCTTGCTTGCTTTGCAAGAGACATAAGTGTTTTTCCCTTGTTACTGCATTTTATTTGGCTTGAAGAATTATCCATGTTACTCTGAACAATTTGAATGTATTTCATGCATAGTACTGTGTTTCTGTTAAAAAGTGATGAATTAAATGGAATTCATCAAATCCAACTGTGAATTTCTACTGTCATCTGAGACATATAAATCAGAGCTAACCCCTTTAAAGTTCATTCATAGGCAATGAGAAGGTGACACTAATGTCTGAAAATAGATTCTCACAGTGTCTGTTTCTATTGACTTTTTTTTTTTTTAAAGATAAATCAAATGTCAGTATGATCTGCATTTTGGATTAGGAAGTGTGGCTTGCTGAAATAGTTCATATTAATGAATAAAAAACTGATTTTGATTAGTCATATATGTTGAGTTGATTCTTACAAGCAAAACCTTGACATCTGAGCATTAGCAAAATTTAAAATTATTTCCCTTTTTCTGATGGATTCACCCCTTTTCTGATATTATGTATTTTAAGGTTCAAGGATACTTTCGAAGATTCTTTTCCTATCACTTACTTTGGGATAAATAGAGAGTTCAAATGCCAAAATAAAATTACCAGAAAAAAAAACAACCTCTTGGGGATTACTGCAGGTCATTGTGTCCACAGCCCAGTTCCAAATATACAAGCAAAATACTTGTGCTCTGCCTTCAATATTTAACGGGGAACACAAGAGTAGACCCTTGTTTTGTTGATATATACTGAGTTTATCTGATTGTGAGATATGTTGCTTCCTTACTTGGTGAAAGTTTTAAGAAAGTTTTTTGTTTGTTTATTTTCATTTCTCTCTTTGAGTGATTCCCAAACACATTTTTTCTGCAAGCAGATATAAGCCTAGCTAGGAAGGAGTGTGTTTGCTGAAACTTCTTTTGATTTTGATAACGTGTATTTGTTGTTTCAGATGGAAGTGGTTGAGCTTATTTATATAGATATCTACTTTCTCTGAAAACTTTCTGCTGCTAGGTTGGACACTGACAAGTAACTGAGTGCTCTACTTGGGACCTTTATTTAAACGTTCTAATTTCATACACAATAATACATACATAGTTTTATAAAAGGGCTAGGGCTTTAACATCTAATAGTTATAAAAATAAACAAATTATCCTACTCCTTTTACCAGAGCAATTAACCCCTTCATTAAATTTTGTCCATTATAATTAATCATTTATTTCTGAAAATGTCACTAGGCAGTGGGGAAAATAGCTTAAAGGAAACAACTTGGAAAATTGGGACATAAGAGTGTGGAGTATGACAACATAATCAGTGGATAATAAGGAAAGGGAATTAATAAGATGGCAGCAAAAGAGATCAAATTCTAAAGACACTGAACTGTAAGACCAAAAGTTTATGTACAAAAAAAAAAAGGATGAGAACTAGTGTAGTGACTGAAAAGATAGATAATGTAAACAAGACAATGAATACAGGCTATGGTTGCAATAACTGTTTTCTTTTTTTCTATTGTTCGTAGTGAAAGTTATGAAAATTCCAAGGTCAAGTGAGTGATTACAGCAATCAAAAGGGAAGATAACATATAGTGGTCTGAATAACATTGTTTAGCTATAGAAAAGGATTTCTTATCTGGAATGAATTTGGAAAGAAGTTGGGGAGTGTGCATATATATATAACATCTTCATTACTAATTCTAACAATCTAAGTTTAAAAAATTTTGCAGTCAAATCTAATTTGATTAATGAAAATGACCAAAGCCTTTCTCAGGAACAAAAAAGATTATACCTGCTAGGCATCATCATATAGTTGTTTGTATGGGTTGCTTCAGTGTGTCAATTTATACTATTCACGTATACTAGTAAATAGTTTCTGTAATGCCCTCATCCCACATCTTTGTGCATCAAGAGCTAACACAGATAAAGAGATTCATTTCACCTCATCTTAAGTATCCAAAAATTAGACATCTTTGCTGTTCATCTAAATATCCTCCACCGACATTAAAGAGAGAAGCATCTTCAGAGATATATTTATCATGCTTCTGATAGATATCTATTTAAAGATTAATTAATCACTCTTTGGAGGTCTCACTCCTTCTCTCTTTCCATTGATTATATGGAAAGTATAGACACCTAACTTGGATTGCATGCCTAACTTTTAAATGACTCAAGTGAGATGAAATGAATCTCATTTACAGCCACTTGTCCCATAGCGAGCTGAATTTCTCCAAGAATAGTTCCAATTTACATTATACTACTCAAGCTTTTACTGTTTTATCCATACTCACAGCTATGGAAAGAAACTGTTTTGAAAATTCCATGTGGAAACTTTATTCCTTTATTGCTTTTACCATTAAATGTTCTTTATTGTTTCTCTAATTAAACATTGTTGCTAACAAGGAAATATTTTGACCTTTGAATATTCTTTGTTCTAAACATAAAAACAGCCAGAGTGACATAGATTGGGCAGAAGAAGCAAATAAACACATTAGTTAATTCTTGGAGAGATTTTTCCTTTATCCTAAATTCCTGAGACATTTGAGTTCAGAAGTATTGCTAAATCCTTGTGACTAGTACATATTTTGCATATGTAATTAATACCACAGACAAAATAACAACATTACTTTAAATCTCACAAATAGACACAAACACGCATATAAATACCCATACACACTTTATAGTTTTCATTCAAAATTATAGTAGCAAAATAAACACCTTAGATTTCAGAAGTGCAGATTTCAACTCCTAGAAGAGCTTTTGCTCAGGAAACTGTTAGGACTCCCTTGGGAGTCTGTCTTGGAGGGCAGAGGTACTCCGAAGTGCTCAGAAATTTTCAGAGGCAGCCTGCTCAAAGCACAAGAGTTGTCCATCCCCCTAAATGGGGGGGGGGGGGGGGG
>NW_008795138.1:7075442-7076256 GCF_000699145.1 Aptenodytes forsteri | reverse complement strand
TGGAGGTCTCACTCCTTCTCTCTTTCCATTGATTATATGGAAAGTATAGACACCTAACTTGGATTGCATGCCTAACTTTTAAATGACTCAAGTGAGATGAAATGAATCTCATTTACAGCCACTTGTCCCATAGCGAGCTGAATTTCTCCAAGAATAGTTCCAATTTACATTATACTACTCAAGCTTTTACTGTTTTATCCATACTCACAGCTATGGAAAGAAACTGTTTTGAAAATTCCATGTGGAAACTTTATTCCTTTATTGCTTTTACCATTAAATGTTCTTTATTGTTTCTCTAATTAAACATTGTTGCTAACAAGGAAATATTTTGACCTTTGAATATTCTTTGTTCTAAACATAAAAACAGCCAGAGTGACATAGATTGGGCAGAAGAAGCAAATAAACACATTAGTTAATTCTTGGAGAGATTCCTCCTTTATCCTAAATTCCTGAGACATTTGACAGAAGTATTGCTAAATCCTTGTGACTAGTACATATTTTGCGTATGTAATTAATACCACAGACAAAATAACAACATTACTTTAAATCTCACAAATAGACACAAACACACATATAAATACACATACACACTTTATAGTTTTCATTCAAAATTATAGTAGCAAAATAAACACCTTAGATTTCAGAAGTGCAGATTTCAACTCCTAGAAGAGCTTTTGCTCAGGAAACTGTTAGGACTCCCTTGGGAGTCTGTCTTGGACAGCAGAGGTACTCCAAAGTGCTCAGAAATTTTCAGAGGCAGCCTGCTCAAAGCACAAGAGTTGTCCATCCCCCTAAATGGGGGGGGGGGGGGGGG
>NW_008795138.1:7069036-7075398 GCF_000699145.1 Aptenodytes forsteri | reverse complement strand
GGATTCCCCCCCGCGGTGGGGGGGGGGGGGGAAGCAGTCTTGGAAATAGAAGTAAACCAGCCTTGTTAAGCAGATAGCACTCAAAGAGCTCAAATATGAAAAAGAAATATGTGAGAGATGGGAAAGGGGACAGACACCTAAAGAGGAATACAAAAAATATTACTTGAATACAAAAGAAGAATACAGAAAATATTGCCTGAGCTTCCAGAGATGCAGTTAGGAAGGGAAAAGCTCAGCTGGAGCTCAAACTAGCAAGAAAGGCTTCTATAGGTATGTTAGAATTGAGTGGAAGTACAAGGAAGACACAAGACTGCTGCTGAATGGAGCTGGCAAGTTAGTTAGAAATGACACAGAAAAGAAGTACTCAGTGTTGTTTTCACCTCCATCTTTAAGGATGATGTCAGCTCCCAAGTCTCTATTCCAAGATGAAATGACAAAGCAAATGGTGAGTCACTGGCAGTAGAGGAGGGTTGAGCTAGGGACCATCTGTACCAATTGGACAGTTAGAGGTTTGTGGGACCTGATGGGACAAATCTGAGGACAGTTGGAAGACATTATCGCAAAGCCACTCTGTCATTTTTAGAAGGTCATGGAGATCAGGGAAGATCACAGATGATAAAAAAAGTCAAATATGTCCATCAATGAAAAAAAAAAAAATCTAGAAAACAACAGACAAGGTAACCTCACCTCAGTTCCTGGGAAAATTAAGGAACTGGTCCATAGGGAAGCTTTTTCCACACACCTGAAGGACAAGAAGGAGATTGGGAAAAGCCAACACAGATTTACCAAGATTAAATTATGTTGAGCCAATCTAACTGCTTTCTGTGATGAAGTGGCTTCCTCAGTTAATAGAGGAGAGCAGTGGATATTCATGTACCTTGACTTTTGCAAGATGTTTGACATGATCTCTCACATCCTTGTCGAAGCTGATAAAATATGGCCTGGACAAATTAGTCTCAGGATGGATGGAAAACTGTCTAAAGTGCTGAACTCAAAAGGTGATTAATATTGCAGAATCAAACTGGCAGCTGGTCATGAGTGGAATTCCTCAGCATCTTTAAAAACAATCTGGGTGATGGGATTGAATACACCATCACCAAATTTGCAAGTGACACCACATTGGGAGAAAAGGTAGGTAACACTGGACGGAAGAGGTAAAATGTGGAGTCCTTGACAGTCTAGAAAATCAGGCCAAAAGGAATTGCATGAGATTTAACAAAGGCAAATGTGAAGTCCTGCAGCAGTGATGGAATAATCCCAATCAGTAGTACAGGCTGGGGACTAACTGGCTGGGGAGCAGCTCTGCTAGAAAGGATCTGGGGGTGCTGGTGGACAGTGAGCTGAATGTGAGTTAGCAGTGTGCCTTTGCAGCAATGAAGACAAACCATGTCTTTGACTGCAGCAGTAACTGCATCATAAGGGACGTGATTACTGCACTCTACTCGGCTCTTGTTAGGCCACACCTGTTGTACTGTGCCCAATTTCAGTACCCCCAGTAAAAGACAGACTGAACAGAGAGGGATTGGTGGAGAGCCCTCCAGATTATTAGAGTGCTGGAGAATGTGATGTATGAAGAAAAGTTGAAGGAATGGGGGGTTTTCAGCTGAGGGAAGAGAAGGCTCAAGAGGGATCTAAACACAATTTTCCATTACCTGAATGGTAGTTGTAGAGGAGACGGAGGTATTCTTTTCAAAAGGCTGCAAAGTGAACAGACAAGAGACAACAGGCACGAGTCACTTTGGGGAAAATTCCATTTGGATATAAGAAAAAAAAAGAAGTCTTTAAGACAGGTAAACATTGGATAGGCTGCTCAGACCAGTGGTGGAGTCTCCCTTGCTGGAAACATTTAAGATGGCTTCACAGGGCCATGGCTAGCCTAGTCTAAGGCCTCGCTTTCCACAGAGGGTTGGATCAGAGGGTATCCAGAAGTCTTTTCCAGCCTAGACTTTTCTATCATTCTATAATTGTATCTTTCACCCCCTAAAATGTATTTGATTCATGGTGGACCATCAGTCAAATTAATCTGAATTTATTAGAGAAGTAAATTTAAAGTGGACTAGTTTTACTACATCAAACTCATCTGTAGATACTCTCATTCACCATTTGAGGGGTCTTACGTTGATTTACTGTAATTCACTTTCCTTACAGTCAATTAAAAGACCAATATTTTCTCAACAGCAGAGACATGCTCCATTTTTTAATGTTTATATTTAAATTTTGAATATGTGCTCAGAATTTTGGTCAATCACATTTAAATAAATAAATGCATACTTGGAAAATTGCAGCCCTCTCCAGTCAGAACATTAAGATACTTCTAATACTCACGCTATCTATCATCAGTGGGTAATAAAGGGTAATATCTGTTGTACCAGTCTGGTCACTTGATGAAAATGTCTCAATTGGTACGTCCTCATTCAGAAATACATGTTGTACTGGTACAGATGCCAGGTTATTTGACTAACAGTCCATCTGCAACAAACACATTATGATTTGGAAATACTGGTGAATTTGGAACCACACAGCCTTTAATCATTACAGAAAAATGTACTTTGCCACCTTCAACGGAATAGCACCATAAGGTTAAAAGTGTCTGGCATCACCCATTAATCATGTCTTGGTCTGTTTAAATTCAGACGCAGCATGGATATTCATATGACTTGCTTCTTTGTCAGAATATTGTAAAACATGGACATTTAAGAAGGAGACCTGGGGATGCAGCATGAATGCTGATTTTCATGGATACATAACCATAAGGAGGGGAGCAGTGGACAACACATAAATCTGCCCTCTCTGCAGTAATTTTTAATCTCGTAGAAATATCATGTGGTGGCCCACTTAATCTACGCAGCAGAATACTTGTCCTGTAGAGACACAAACTATATCATGTCAGTGTCTTTCATCTTAATTGCTCCCTTTTTTGCTGCATGGAAATGAACACTTGAAAATGTGTAGTGACCTCTTGAACTCATCTGCAAGGCTACATGGAATATGCACCTCACTGTAATTTATGTGATATGACAAAATGACCCTGAAAAGGAATGCAAGGCAGATTTTGTCAATGCTATAAAGAGAATATGCCTAGGACACAGGTAGCGGGTTTTGCCAGTTTAATTCAATTTCTTGGAATTTTGTTTTGAATTTCAATCCCTCTTTAAAGAATGTTTGCACCCTGAAGAAAGAGGTGTGCTTTCAAAGTAGGGCAATAATGATGCATATATTGCCTGCTTTGAAGCTTTGTTAAAACTCTTTGAAGCTTGGGGTTAATCTGGATATAGGTACTACAGAGACAGGCAGAGTTGATCAGACAAAATAAAAAAAAAAAACAAAACCAACAGCTTTCAAGTTCTTCTGCTCATTCTTATGCACCAATGCACCTAATTCACATTTCTTAAGCAGTCTGTAACCTGTGTCAGGCTCCAAGAACAAAGATGCTTCTGTAAGAGCTGATTCAGCAGAATGAGAACTAGCAAGAACAGCCCTGCAATATTTAAAGTCATGAATACAAAAAGCAAATGAGGGCTTGAACTAAACTCCCCATTCTGAACTGCTCCAGTGCAGAAATACCTTTGTTTTGCATACACTCTTAACAATGAGCTGTTTATAAACGGTGTTAAATTTAAAACATTATAAATATTACAAACGTCTTCAGCACTTCATTTTTATGCACAGCTGCTGTGAGAGTTCACCTCAAAAGAAAATGTAATCTCAATCTCTAAGAGTACATGTTAATGAAAGGAGAAGAGTTCCTCTTTATTTTATTATTCTTAAAAAGAAATTAATTTCTACTTTTTATTGTGAAAGGCTGGTGAAGTGACCTCATTTACACTAGGGACTTGTCATTAACAGATCTTCTCTTAACAGATCCAGAGATCCTTTTGATTAGACCATCGGCTCATTTAGCATAACACACTTTCTGCACCTGGGGCTTATATTTCTAATGTTGCAGCAACAAGAAGATTCATCCTAGAGGGCAATCACATCAGCTAGATGTTCTAAAGAAAACTCTCTATTACAATGTACTACATGTAATTATTTCTGTAGTGCATGAAGGCCTAACCTTAATGCAGAGTTCTTTTCTGCTGTGAACTGTGAAGAACTGTAAAAAACCAAAGGCATGAAAAGAAATTGGGGCCAGAGAGGTTAAACTTGCAGCAGTTTGTGTTCAGGTAGCAAAAGTAACAGTACTGAGAGTATAAATGTACAACTGGAGTGTCCTGGCTCACACTCAAGTGTCTTCTTTATTGGGCCTTGTCACTTCCCTGCAGCTATCAACCGATGTCTGATAGAAAAATATAAAATCCACATGATAGATAATTACACACTACCAAATCCACATGGGAGACATCTTTTTGCCTTCACAAAACCAGTGGGATGCTTCTGTCCTAAGTATGAGATTGTCTTTTGCGCTTTTCTTCTGCCAAATATACCTACTAACATTCTTGTAAGTATAATAAAATCAAAAGGAAAATAATAAAAATAAGAATATACACATTCCTTAAAATCATTTTAACACATTAGAGATGTAGTCAAAGCTGTGAGCAAAAACGTGTTGCAGTGATTATGTGCATGATTCATATGACCAAAAGTACATATTTACAATACAGACATCTAATGCAAGCTAGTTATCTTAAACTTCCTTTACAGTGGGGACAAAAAAAAAAAAAACAGTCTTCAGTAGGATATGACTGATCTCATTCTAAAGCAAGTATCTCAAACAGGTCGGATGACCAAAACCAAAAAGGTGTTTTGTTTTGGTTTGGGTTTTTTTCCCTATTGATTACAAAGGATGTTTAAGGTGACCAGCTTGGACACTGCCATTTTCCCTGCAGGCATCTTAGCTTGGGTAAGATGAATCTTCCTTTGGAAGTCTGTTCAGAGATTCACTGAAAGTAAAATTATGGAAAATTAAGCATTAATTATGTTTCTGTTATATTTTTTTGATATACCCTTAAGACATTTACTTTTAGAACTTTCTTTAATTCTAATTATTGAACAATATTTTCTAAAATAATTAAGCCTAACATACTTTGTAAGTGCTGCTTTCTCTCCTTTCTATAGTTGTAAGTGCTGCTTTCTCTCCCTTCTATATTATCTATATCCATATATCCAGATTCTTTTACCAAAGTTAACAAGATTTTCTTATGTATGCATTACTTCAGTAATCTTGCTGTCATTGTCTGCATTTAAACTGGCAATACATTTTTATAAATACTATATTTAAAAAGGTAAACTCACAAGAAAAATAGCCCTATGAAAAATAACTAATTATACTTTGAGGTTAAGTAATCATATGCCCAAATTTTATTATTTTACATTGTAGGGAGACAGATTGCTATACTTGAAGAGATGTTGTTGCTATACTTAAAGAAATGTTGTAAGAAGGACGATACTTATGTCTATAAGACAGTAAGACCTGAATCACTGATCTTCAAGTTATCTTGATGATTAGTTCATAATCATCAAGATGGCACTCTCAGGTAACATTGGTTATATTTAAATTCCAAGGCGGATTGGAAGAAATTTGCTTATTATAAAAAATAAAAAAATATACTTGTAAGTTCATCCAGTCTACCTCCAGCCAATGCTCTGTACTTAAATTCACAGACTGGTGCTTTCTTACAGGTATATCCTTTACTAATTCTCTCCTAAGGAAGATGGGAGTGGCAGGGAAACTGTACAGCCATGAAATCATAGCATATGATGAGGGGGTAGCTTACGCATGATCTCATGAAGACCTGAGGTGTCCCCACCGGCTGCATGCTACAGCTTCTCTTCTCTTGTGGCAATCCAGTCACCATGAAACGTGGGTCAATATGCCAATGATCTGTGTCTAACTTGGAAAGGAGAGAAAGCAGGGAAATAGGGGCTATTTAGGGAGAGACAATGGCTAATGCCCCTTTACTTCTATCGTATATCCACAGCACTGTGTGGGGGAGCTTCCCTGGAGAAATTATCATGATTTCTTCATTCTTAAAATGTTCTTACTTCAGACTCTGTGATTCAGAGCTCTGTTTTGTCAAAAGGAGAGAACAAATCATAGTTATCACTGTTATCTTAATCTGTAAGCAGGAGAGCATGTAGCTATGTGAGATAAGAAAGAAGAAATACAGAACAAACAGAAAGTTATCACTGTTATCTTAATCTGTAAGCAGGAGAGCATGTAGCTATGTGAGATAAGAAAGAAGAAATACAGAACAAACAGAAGTGAGACTAGTGAGCTAGAGTCATAGAATCATAGAATCATAGAATCATTGAGGTTGGAAAAGACCTCTAAGATCATCGAGTCCAACCGTCAACCCAACACCACCATGCCCACTAAACCATGTCCCTAAGCGCCTCATCTACACGTCTTTTAAATACCT
>NW_008795138.1:7044084-7064724 GCF_000699145.1 Aptenodytes forsteri | reverse complement strand
GACCTCCCGCTCGTCCGGAACCCCCTCCTCCGGCTCGGGGAATGGGGGGGCTGGGGCTCCCTCTCTCTCCCTGCGCTTTTGCTTTTCGCGGGTTTGGCCGCGGTTTTGCCGCTTCAGGAAGGGTCCCCCGTCGCGATCCTCCGCTCCGGAGCCCTTCGCCTCGGTGGCTTTAGTCTCATTTAGTCTCATTTAGTCATTTAGTCATTTAGACTCATTTAGTCTCATGAGTCCTTTAGTCTCATTTCAGAACATAGATGTGAAATCAACAAAGACCATAAAAAACCCCCACACTGTCTTGATAAGACATAAAACCCTCAGAGAGGAAGAGAAGTGGAAGCTGACAGCTCATCAAGGCTGCTGATCAGGCCATTCCTGGGAAGATAGAGGTCATGGCTTCAGCACCTGACCATGGACTGGCAGTATCGTCTTTGTTGATGGTACTAGGGGCAGGGAACATAAAAGTGGTTTAGTCCAGAGCACACCTCTCCCAGAACATTAATGTGCATGTCAGTGAATAAATAGTTATTTATTTAAAAGCAGTTCATACATTCATACTTTTAAGTCTCTGGGCTTAGTAAAAAACATGCAAATCAAGTGATCCCAAGATTGGAGGACTACAGACCTTCATCAGAAAGACTTTTTTTTTTTTAATTAATTTTGCTGACCTTACTGAGTTGTATAAACTATCTGCTATGCACAAATAAATAACACTGTAGTTATATTGACAGAAGCTACTCTAAAACCTTAATTGTCCTCATTTAGTGATTAGGAAAAATAAAATTGAAATTATTTTGTATTAAGAAGACTATTTATGTTGCTTGCTAGGTCCATTCTTCATTCTTGACTAAAAAGAAGCTAAGTCAAACTTGCTTCTAGTAATAGGTTAATACATATCTAAGGTATAAACAAAATAATAAGCATTGATGCTCATTTGATTTCTGGGAAATATAACAAAAAAGAATTATAACTTTCTATATTAGCTACCTCCTTGACAAACTGTATATGCAAAGTTGGTAAAATAAAGTTGAAAAGGTGGGTTTTGGGAGCTTTCCCCAAAGTAATGTTATTTTAGAACCAGGCTAGTCTGCTTCAGTTAGGCCTTGTTAACAAAGCAAGATAAATATTTCTTTTGAATTTAACAAGAGAATAAATTAACTCCATCTGTTCCCCGCTGTTTAAATCAACTGCTTTCTGTATGAATTTTAATGTTTAGAAACTCACCTGGTAATTGAGATCTTTGTTAGTACATTTACTTACACTCAGTATACTGTGAGGGGTTGGTATTACAGAGGTATGTTCTGGCCAGACCCTTCCCTCACCTTATACACCACCTCCATTCATGGCTGTTTAATGTGCATTTAAGAAAAACTTATCAGAAAAACATTATTATTGGCACCTAAGCAATACTTTTCCAAACTGTGAGTGACACCACTGTTATTTATTAATAGAGAGCTTGGCACCAGTGAAACCTGGTGGCACCCTACAATGGGTGCTCTCCCACACTCCCAGCCTGGTGACTACCATCAACTGTCCTCCATATTCCTGTGTCAGAAAGTCTTGCTACACGATACTAGTAGACACTACTAGATAAGGAAACCAAGAAGGAAGATTACATGTTTTTTAACAAGATACTTATTTACTCTGACTTTATGATGATTCAAAAAGGGATTTGAATAGTCAAGTTGAAATTGTGCCACGTCAGAAGTTCTTAAGACAATCTCAACTTTGGCACTTTGGTCATAAATCACTTTCAAGTACCTCTTTTTAGTATATTCCAAACTAGTGGGCTACTATATTGCCAGCTCCTCACCCCCAAATCAATGCTGAAACACAGGATCTTGAATGAACAAACAAGCAACAAAAAAGGAAAAAAAAATACTTTTATTCATTACATACCTGTACTGAGCAACAAGAACACTGTGAACATTCCTATAAGACCAACTCATTGCTTCATAGAATGTTAAATAGCAAAGCAAAGTTAAAATGGTTTAGACTTGTGAAATATGTTAGGAGTACAAATAAAATATGCTACCTAAAACTAATTCTGATCAGTTCACAAGATACAGGTATTTGGAATAATTTTTCAGATTTTATTTTCAGTGCACTCAATGTATTTTTAACCTTTTTATCCTTTGATTAACTTTTCTTAGTTTTAATAGAAAATTTCTAATGGCATTTGAGGTAAATGTAGTACACGTGAGAATCTGTTGTAAATTAATCTTGCCTCATTTTAGGTGCCTAATTAGTTCAATTTTATATTAATTTATGTATTTTTATGAATGTATATAAATTTATTTCATTCATCAATTTTTGATGCTCTAGGGTATCAAGATGGAACCGGCAGATGTTGGACTTAAAAGACACCTCACCCTTCTGGAGCAGGTGAGGGAGAACTGCTGGAATGGCATTGGTTGTCTAAACAGGGCTAGATGCCACAGGCTCCTAAATAGCTCTCAGGTATCCATTATATAGACATCTTTATCAGAACTAGTTGAGCCAGGCTGTCTTTACAGGAAATGGAGAAAAACATTTATTTATTTTTTCAGGGTATGACTAATATGCCCTATTTCAGACACATACTTCAAGATTAAACTAACCTTCTACCTAGAGGCCCCTATGAAGAGGGGTCTAGACAAATAAGGCAGATGAAATATCTACATTTGGTCATACAGGTTTTCAACCTTCTTTCCACAGCCCCATGTCACATACGTAAGGTGGGCTGGTCTTAAGATCCCTGAGCTAGTGCTGACTAAACCAGCTCCAGAGCTGTTAAACCTTATGCAAATAGTTCTGCCTCTGAGTTAACGAGCCCTGGATTTTTTGCTTTGGACAATTGAAACAGTTTTTGTGATCAGAGAGTGAATATTTTTATGTAGAGCACATACAGGTGCAGTGTTTGATCGAGTGTATCAGGTTAGACTTCCAAGCTACAATTTAGACCTCTTGCATGATTGGTATTTTCTATCAGCTGAGTTATACATACCGTTTTTCACTATTGTGGCTGTTATGGATTTCATTTTTAGATGTTCAACTTTGTCCCAGTGGGTTGGGAATTTAGACATCTTAGATATATAATTTAGCATTTAATAGTTAATTACACTTACAACCCGAAACACATATGTAGTACATACTATATATCTAAACCATAAAATATTTAAGTCCCTATTTGGAATTATCCATTTCTCCCTCCATGTAGTAACAGTTGCTTTTTGAATGTGATATTTGGTGAAATGGGAAGTCTGATAGCTTTTAGGTTTATGGAGTAAAGATAAACTTTTCCATGTTATAGATTTATGCAGTATGTGTTTTAAACACATGGAAATAAAAGATGCCTTTCTCTTCATTTGATTTTATGTCTTCTGTTGGCCAAATCAGATACTCTTTTTCCTTTGGAAACTTCTCCTTACACAGATAGTCTTTACATTTTGACAACAGTTCATGTGAATAACTACTAATTGTATACAATCTAAGATTAACGCCAGAGACATTAACCCCCTAAAAGATGAAAATTACTATAAGCTTAAGTTTTTAAAGCATGGAAAAGTACAAAGCAGAAATGAGATATGTTCAGATAATCTTATGTTTAAACTGAGACAAAAGACTCACAGAATTTGAGTTTCAGGCAATCTTACTGGGGAAGTAGTAAAACTCATAAACATTTCAATTACTACCTAACACAAATGGCATGCTCGAACTGTCTGATTCAAATGACTAATTATCATTCCAAGGTATTTATAAATTCTGCCAGTATATGTACTAGAGTCCCCATGAGAATCTGGAAGCTTATGCTTATGCTTCCAGAGCATAAGCACTGTAGTTGACTCATGACTGTTTATAAATAAGATCATTTAATTTTCCAGTTCTGGTCCTAAATATTAAGTGAAACATAAATAATGTCTAAACTATAAATAAAAGTAGCTTTGAATTGAGCTGAAATACCTACTTTACAACTATTGCTTGTAGATAAAACATTTGATTAAAAAGAAGAAATCTCAAACTACATGGAAATTAAGGTCAATTTCAGCATATAAGTTTGTAGATTCTTTTTCCAGTTTATGTGTGGACACTGACTTGCACAGTCAAAAGATTTTCATTTAGCATCCGTTCTATGTGGATATAAAGATTTAAAGACAATATTTAATACATATCAAAATCATTATGTTGACAGGTATACCAATCAGCATTCACTTGCTAGGAAAATTTTCCCCTTTTAAGCCTGACATTATCACAAATTGGACAAACAGCAGTCATCTTTACCTAGGTGTTTCTTGATTCAAGGATTATTAGTCAGTTGTATTTGGATTTGTTGAGGATGACTTTATTATCTTTGTTCAGTGAAGACGTAAAGTTAAATACATTTAGGCAGCCTTAGCCACTCAAAAACCTGTAAATAGGAGAAACAGAGCAGTTCAGAGCCTTTCAGTTTGGAATATACACTCTGTATAGACTGAAAGGATATTAAATCATGAATTGCATTGGGAAACTACAAAGCAAATAATTTTTTCCTATTTTTGATGTACTATATTCAGGAACCCTTAACTCACTTAATGGTGAAATTGCTCGGCAAAACCGACACGCTCAAGGAAGTACTTTTAGCATATTAAAAAACATATAGTGGAAACTAATTTTGCCAAAGGATAAAAAGGTAAATGTTCAAAAATCCATTAGACAAATTCATGAAATATACCTTATTAGGACAGTAAAAAAAAAATTGGCTGTAGTTTTCTCATCCTGGAAGTCTTTAAATAATGATGAAACAGCCAGTAATGGTGATGAGAGACAGTATGCAAGACTTTCTGGCTTTTGACCTGATTCTTTATGGCTGGTTTTGTGTTACTTATAATATGCAAAAACCCACATATATCTTGAGAGCAAATACTCCTGAAGTTATATCTACAGTGTACTGAAATAAAAGAAGATGGGAGCTTCATATTCTTTAATACTACATGACTATTTCTATAATAAACACCCATTTGTCTTAAGGCATTCCTAACATAGCTATTAACACATAAATATTCAAAAGAGATCAGTTTATTTTAACTGCATGACTCCCATTGATATTAATTAGTCTCCTTGAAGGGTGGTGAAGAAAACTGTTGTAGAAATAAAAGAAATAAATCCGAAGAAACAGCTTAGCAATAATTTTTGCTACATTTATTTTTCACCAGAAAATTGTTTGGGCTTCATAAGTCTTGTTCTCTTCTGAAGCATATATCTTATGGCTCCAGAGACGTAGGAGAGTATAGAATTAAAATATCACTTACTAGCCAAGATGCTGCCCATCTAATTAATTACGATAAGAACAGGGTTACTCAAAAAACACCTTACAGAGCTAAGATATTCATCAGAAAAGGAATTTGAACCCTTAGGAAAAAAGTAAAAATCATGCTACATTAAGTATATCAGGTTCTTGCTCTTTTAAAATATTTTCCAAGTCATTGAATTGTTACATTTTGGTTTTCCCTTAAATTCAACTCAGTTGAAATATATATAGTTTCTAATATGTTAATTTTAAAGAAATGAGTCCCCATTTAAGAAAAGATAAAGGCATCTTATGTTTTATTCATCCATTTCCTAGTGTGCAGAATGGATTCCAGAAGGAAAGAGCAGGAGGAGAAATCACTGGTCTGGAAGATATATTACAAGTATAAAATATGAAATGAAGCTGCCAGAAGTGGAACAATAGTGCCAACATTCAGATTTTCAAATGCCAGACCATGTTTGCCTCTGGTAGATAGATGTGAAGAACAAATATATTTTGTTAAAAAAAAAAAATTACATATTGATTTATTTTAATTATTTTTTCCCCAATCACGTTAACAAATTTCTAAAATATTGTTTAGTAAAATGTTTTACACAAGTATGGCAATATAACACAATTTGAAGAGGTGGTTGTTTTTTGTTTGTTTGTTTGTTTGCTTGTTCCTTTAACACTTTAACAGGACTGTTTCATTTGGGAGACCCAAGCCCAGGCATTTTTGGATCATCAGTACTTTTTATTTTGTCAGCTTTTCTCTAGACCACAAGAAAAAAAAAAAACACAAATCCTGGTTGAGCAGCACACCTCAATTTTTCTGGAATTGGATGTTCTTATAGGACATTAATGAGCTTGTCACCTGTCCAACCAACTTTATTTTTAATCTCCATTTCACCCATCAGATTCCACAAACTCTGTCAATATCACAGTATCCAGAATCCAAAAATGAATGAATGAGCAATGAATGTGAGGAAAGACACTTTGCACTATTTCCCCAAGAGCTACTAAGTGTAAAAGGGGAAGGCTGCACTGCCGTTTGTGTATACTAATTTCCTGCCTTTTATTATACAGCAACATTCATGGCAGTGAAGAATCCAATCTTCCTGTTAACTGTTCTCCAAACTAGGCTGTCATAAAAATCATCGGGGGGAGAAAAACCAACAACCCTCAAAGAGAAACAACTGTTGTTACCTTAAACAAAAAGACATTATTTTAACTTGGTTTAACTTTTTTACATCAGAATACCTATCTGGTATCTATAAATATCTTTAGTAAGCTTATTTCTTTTTATTTTTTTTTATTTTTTTAAATAAATAAGGAATTTTTAGGAAATAAGGAACATAACGTGCTATATTTCTAGCTTGAAATTGTCCTCAATTATAATAACTTATTAATTTTAAGAATTTACAAATCTTCTTTCTAAAAGGTGTTTTCTAAAAACAAGATGACTTCCATTTGTTGGTGAATCCTCATCTTCAAGCTTGCCTTCTATGGATGATCATACATGCTGAAAGTCATATCTTCAAAATCACTGTGATGATAGTGTCTGCTCTGGAAGGAAAATAAATGTTTTCTCTGTTAAGGTAGAAGAAACTTTAATTGGACAGTGTTATTTCTTTTTTCTGGCTTGGAGAAATGTAAAGATCTGAACTGAATCTAAAAATGGTTATTGCTAGCTTAACCCAGAGCAGCTATGCTATTTTCTTGTAGTCAATATAATGCTGGATCTTGGAGTCAGAGTTGCTTTCCAAGCTAGGAAAGATTTCCCTCTAGGGGTTTTGGAGGGTATTGCTGCACGAATAGCCAACGGGAAAAACAGAAGGAAATGATTGAAGCTAAAACTGTATTTTAGAAGTTCAACCAGTCAGTAACTTAAATACCTACTCCTGTCTAAGTTCTTAATCTAATTCCTTGTTCTTAAGTTGTCCTTTAATACAACAAGAACTACTTCAACATCAACATTGTTCAAAATGGTATCTCACCCTCACCCAAAGAAGAAAATTACTAACTAAAAATCACTTTACCTGAGTCTACTTTACATTTCTTAAAGCTAATATGTTCTTATGGGAATGACTTACTACATTTAATCATTCCATAAAGGAACTTTAAAGCAAGAAGTCTACAAGTACATTCCTGAAAAAATGAATTAGTTAGAATATGTTAGAAATTGCTATCAATTACAGAAAATCATCTCTGTAATAAAAACAATTGTTTTATTAGCATTAAGAACTTAAAACACCAATTTTATGTAACCGTGAGAGCATTGTACTCATATACATGCATAAAGTTATAACACTGAGAAAACTCAGCTGGTTTTGTTTTTTTTTTTCTTTTTTTCTTTTTTTTAGTTTCTGAGCGCATATCATTACTGCAGAAGTCAATCAGAATAACAGCACTTTTTTTCTTTTTTTCCCATAAGGTTGTTCTTTCGTTATCCATACTTGAGCTTCATTCATAAAAGAAATATTGCTTTGTTTTTCTTTTTCTTAGGTTTATTCATAATTCAGAGATAACTTTTAGAAGAAGCATAAAATAAAGCTCCAAGAAGGACTGTATGAACCACTCTAAACCTGGCATTCCAGAACAACATAAGTCACAGCTGAAGCCTACAGCTCAAGCTCAGGTAGCCCGTATTATATTTGGAGAAGTAAAGAAGAAAGCATTTCAGCACTTTTTTATTCTCTTTGGACTATAACAAAGAATCTGAGGAGAAAGGAAAGGAAGGGAAGGCAAACAAGGGAAAAGAAAAGTGTTCCTTGCCAAAAGCAAGCCTTGTTCATACTTTATATGTTTTAAAAAATTATCAGGTCGGGTTTAAATACTCAATTTCTGAAATTAAAAAATAAACACACTCTTACTGGTGGGTGATGGGGAAGACATCTCTTACCTTCTGTTTCCTAGAGGCTTGCTCCCAGTGAGTCCTGGTGCATTCTGAGCAAGCAAAGTTACAAAAGAAGTCATGTCTACTTATGGTAAGATCATTCAAACAAGCTTAAAATACATTTTCATCTTGAAACCTGACATTATTTCCCAGACAGCAGTTTTCCTTAAACATATAAAAGAAGAATCAAAAAAGAGTCATTAATATTGCTTATGATCTGAACCTCCAGAGCCAAACTTGAATTAGCTTCTTTATTAAAAGGCATTCAAGCAAATTCTGTGATTCCCTGCTAAAATGGAATAATTTGTTACTGAATTACACAGTTGGTGTACAAAATTATTTTATGTAAACAAATGTCACAAAACCAACTGTGTAGGGTCACTGATGATTTTCTAGATGAATGATTTCCAGCCATTCCAAGGTGGTGATCTATTAGTTGAAGAAAACAACAAATAAATTACATTTACTATGAAAGCAAAAGTATATTGTTAATAAGCTCAGTTAATTTTTCATATATTTCAAGAAGCTGGCAAAGACTAGTTGAACTAGAAGAATAAAATGCAATGAAAAGGTAAGGGTTGGGGTTTCCTTTGCTTGCTTTTTGTTTTAGTTTGCTAAGTATTTTTGAAACTCAATTATCTTTTGTGATCCACTGCTGTTGTGGTTTTGATACAAGAGCTGAGATACACTGCTTTAGAAGTAAATTTTCATTACTAGTTTAGGGTATTCCCTTCCAAATCTGCAGATAGTAGGAAACGTGTCCATGAGAAATATAAAGATCCATTTCTGCAGTATAAAAAATCTCAAAGTTAATTTCAGTAAAATAAAGTTCATGTCCTCAGACGAGGAAGAACACTACAACATGGTTATAAAATTTGTATTAGGGATAAAAGAGAAAAAAAGTCAAAAGACAGATGTAGGCATAAGAAATAAAAATTTTAGGTAGTAGTATCTCCCTGAGCTCAAAGTTTATTTTACTCTAATGAAAAGCACCAAACTGAGCCATCCAGCTTTACAGACACATGCAGAGACACAGCCTTACATCCTTTTCAGAGACAACTTTAGTTAAAATCATTGGGGTATGCCCCCTCTAAACAAAAAATGAAAACCCCACAGCGCAGAATCTAGCAGCTCCTGCATTAAATAGAATTTCCCATAGGAAATGCATAACTTCTGCCATTTGCCTTTCTCGCTATCTATTGGCTGATTTCAGGTAAAAGTTTAAGGCATTAAAGCCTTGAATGGTTTCTTGTATTTCTTTAGACAACCAGCATAGCATTGATCTAGGTTTACCTTTCTGAGTGGCCGTTTTCCATGACTCCTTGACAGTTTTATCCAAGTAATTGTTGAATTGATGAATAAAGGTTTTCTGAGGGTTTTCTTTTTGTTTGTTTTAGTGTTTCTTTTGTCCTGCCACATGCTGCTTCTTTCCCACAGCAATTAAATTAGCTAATTTAGATCAGATATAAAGAAGAAATTCTTCACTATGAGGGTGGTGAGGCACTGGAACAGGTTGCCCAGAGAAGTTGTGGATGCTCCCTCCCTGGAAGTGTTGAAGTCCAGGTTGGATGGTGCTTTGAGCAACCTGGTCTAGTGGAAGGTGTCCCTGCCCATGGCAGGGGGGTTGGAACTAGATGATCTTTAAGGTCCTTTCCAACCCAAATCATTCTATGATTCTATGATTCTATGAAATCATCCAGAACACTTGAGCTAATGGCTCAGTAGATTAAACGAAGGGGAGTTTTTACACAGCCCAGTCTTTTTGAGGCATAATCAGCTCTGGAAATTGGTTTGATTAAAGTCTAATTGTCTTCAGACCCTAAAGTAATACCATAACTTGGAAAAAAATCTAGCTTATCTGAAAATGTGTCAATATTTCCCATGTAAGTCGGTCTAATAAACTATATTTTTTCCCATTACAGACCTGATCTTATTCAGAACATCACTGTATCTGAATATGAATGACACCATTGTATTTAGATTTTGTATGAAACTACTGCAGTCTCATGGAGGATAGACCATGGAGCTGAGTGGCTGAAAGAGTGATTTGGTACAGTTTGGAGAGTTGGATTTTGTGTGGAATTTCTGTGGGCTAATGTGTAAATTGCTTTTAGTACATTCATATAATCTATATCATAAACACTCTCATGGCTGTACAAGATTCTCAAGCGTATTTCTGTCCTGCTCTCAATAGTAGCACCTCATCAAATGAGACAGAGTAAATATCATCTAAGTTCAGACTTTCACCTTGCAGTTTAGCTTCTCTTCAGAGCTGGTGGAGAAAGACAGGCTGTTTCAACAAATGATACAGAACATATAGTGTAGGATATTTGCTCTGAATGAATATAAGGTAAGGAATCACATATCTCAGGCTGCTAAGCTTGAGGAAGTTAGTAGCTTTTTATAAAGAATCTCTAAAATCTTTAACAGAAAGTGTCACCCTATATAATTGATAAAATGTCTAGTTCAGATGTGATTTTTGATGGAACTTGCAAGTAGTGCTGCAACACCAGTAGAGATACTATTGTCATTAGAGATAACTAATCAGGAAACCCTCTGGAAAGCTGCTCATCACTTTCAAACACCAATTTTTAAAACAGATTTAAAATTATTTAAAACCAAGGTAAGGAGGCCAGCAGACAGATAGTACAAAGAAGGATAATACAACCCTTTTTCTACATGTCTTTAAAAGCCTTGCTTTTTAGAATGTTGTTTCTACTTAGCAATATTCTGTTTATCTACATTGATTTATTCAGTATTTCAGTTCTAAATTGTACATAATTGATTGTAACTTCAGGTCTCCAGTTATGACTTGGCTCAACTGCCTACTGCAATTTAATTGTTTTCAGCAAATTAGTTTCATCCTCAAATCAAAACACTTGCATCAGCTCTGCTGTTGCAGACATGTCGCAATATTTGCAGCAAAGCTACTGAATGTTCTTCTTTACTGCTAATAAGAAGTGACATTCAAGTCACTCGGTTATAAGCTTTATGAGTCTACAGTGTTGTGAATATCTAATATGTGTAAAAACTGATCTGTATCTTGTAATACAGAAGTTATATAGCCTCAGCCAAATGGGACTTGCATCAAATGTTTTTAAAAGTGTACAAATATTGAGGGAAGAAAAGATGAGAATGAAAGGAAATCTGAGAAAAGTACTGTTTCCTGGTATAATGTGCATCATCCAGGGGCAGCTGTATATATGCTTAGAAACCCAAGAAAATGCAATTGGAATCTTGCTGACTGCATGCTGTCATCAAACAGGAAATAATAAAAGATAATAACAAAAATTAAATATAATATACACAAAGCACAGGAAAAAAAAGAAAAAGAAAAATAGACACATTGCAATAAGAAAAAATGCGAAAGAATAAATGCGAAAAAAAAAGAAAAATAAGAG
The DNA here is from genome assembly GCF_000699145.1 of Aptenodytes forsteri. NCBI lineage: Eukaryota > Metazoa > Chordata > Aves > Sphenisciformes > Spheniscidae > Aptenodytes > Aptenodytes forsteri. The sequence goes on along the minus strand of NW_008795138.1, from coordinate 7,053,185 downwards.
AACAAATAAAAAATTCCTACAGGAATACAGCATGACAGGCTGCCAAGAGGATGGAGAAAAGATAATGCAGTGGATAGTCTTGAAAAGTGATGTCAGATGAGAGATACAATGGTAGACAAATTAGAGAAAAATACCTACTGGAAAGATGAATAGAATCCATCTAACCATGACTAGAACATGAACTGCAAAAGATAGAATTGGAAGATGTACTGTATCCATCCAGCAGTGAAACCAACGCAGTTTCCCCTTTGTTATTTCAGATATGAAAAGATAATGCCATTATGCACCTTTGAAAAGGAAGTTTTAGAGCAGCTCTACCCTTTGTGGTCATGGTATTCATTATATATTAACTGCCATTGCGTGAACTCTAAAATGTCTATTTCTTTCTCCTGCACATCTGTGCTGCTCCAGCTCTCAGAACACGTTTGCTTCATTCTTTCCAGGCACTCTGCTTTTCACTCTAAGTGAACTGTGTGCAAAAAGGAAAAGTAATGGTGTGCTAATATTGGGAAGCAAGATACAAAGTAGAATGCAGCGGATATAAAAAAGGAACTTTGACAAGATGAAAAGAATGACATTGTTATAAGTTGCATCTAATTTTCAGAAACATGAGTAAACAGAGCCTTAGGCTTGATCTATGAAATGAACTGGAATAATTCATATTGACTTAATTTAGGAGGACTCTGGGGACTTTATTATACAATGCAGAGATACTCTCAAATCTTTAGGATCCAAAATTCCTATTGACATATGAGAGAAACTTGCAATGAAAATGGTAAAAATAGTCAGAGGACCCTGAAAATGTACACATTTGCTATTAAATTTCCAAGGTTCAGATTTCTTATTTAAATAGTCTCCAAGAAAAATAAAATGTTTTTATTTGTACATGGTGGAATTAGCTATGATTCTAAAAGATGTCTGGTCATTGTCTTTTCAGTGGGCTGCCTCTGTCCCCTCTGTAAAGACAGATATGCTTTTCTGAAATATCTGTAAGATTTATATTTTAAAAATATTTTTAGGCAGGGACCTAATTTTCCTGAATGTTCATAACGATCAAGACGTATAAAGTGTAATTAATAAAGATGTACCTCATTACAGGGTCCAAAAAACTTGAGCTTGTGTTGATTGCAGAGAAGGACATGCCCTTCAGAAAGAGATACTTGGATTTCATCATAGCAGAAATAAAATGACAGAAGGGTCATAACAGCAAATAATCATATACAGGGAGGCAAGAGAAAGACAGAGGAGCAAGCTCTAAACTGGTGTAACTATGGTTGTTTATACCAGACAAGAATTAAGCTGACAGCCTTAAGGCACATATTCCATTCCTGAAAATGAAAACAGTTTAGAAGAGGTGCTTTTGAGTCAAAGGGAAAATAAAAATGATGGCCATGCTGCACCTGATCTTTAGAGACAGGGGACAGGGAGTAGAAAGAATAATCAGTGGAAGAGATGCAGTTCTGCACATATCAGTTTACATCAGTTTCTATCTGATTTCTAGGACAAATTACTGCCAGCAGCTGATGTACACAGGGCTGCTAACTAGTTTCTTTAATTGGTTGCTTTATATGGAGTCAGATAATATTATTAAGCAACAGAATGTTATAATGAACTGAGGATTGCACTTGAAAAATAAGCTATGTTATTTTTTCGGGGTGGTGAAACACAGATTGCTTTCAGTTATTTTTCTTGGCAGGACTGTTGTTTCTGTCCATAGCCTGTCAAGCTAGCATAGTACCCAGATGGTTATAAGGCTCTAGGGCACCTGTATAATTCACATTAGAGTTTAACAGAAACGTAGTGAGTAATATTTATATATTTACATTTCAGATCCTCCTCCACTCAAAGCAAAACACAGCTGTTATATTTTCACCCTGACCATTACCCTGTGATATCCCGCTCAGCCAATATCTCCACTCATTGCCAGTTTGTAGTAATGCTGCTGCTTTTCCCTTCTTTCTAACCCTTGTGTAAAGCCTTCTCTGAACTAACATATCTCTAGCCCAAATAAGAAATCAGTCTACCAGGAGATAGTTTTGCTATGTAATTGTCTAGCGTAATAATTTTTTAAGGTATTCTTTTTTACACCACTCAGACGTACCAATGAGGTGTTATTTCTATTATCTTCAAACCTGCTTTCTGCCTGCCTTCCTGTTTGCCATGTGCATCATCTGCACCATCTGGGGCGACCTTTCTACAATGACTGAGAGCACAGCACTAAAATGTCTGAATTCCCTTATTGAAAATTGGCTTCCCAGAGTTGTTAAATGGTTTTCTTTTTATTACTTTGTGAATAGTAGAGACTTATATCAAAATTATGTGATAAGCCTAGTGTGTACATAAGGAAAACATAAATATTTTAGATTTTGGTGGATATATACTTGCAAAGAAGATTTTTTATAACTCCGCAGATAAACAATGACTTTTCAGTAAGGAAACTGTTGATTGTGAAATAGTCTCCCCAAAAGGCTGTGTTTCATCTCTCCTTATCTTCAGTTAAGCAAGACAGAATCTATATTTAACTTTGATAATAATTTTAGGAGCCTACAGTTTATTATATTCACTGACACTATTCATATTAGTCACACAATTTAAAGACAGAATACTGTGCCTGAGTATTTATACAAATTATTATGAATCTTTAAGAAAAAAAAAAGTTGTTTCAAAAGTGTAAAGAAAACAAATATTTAGCTCTAGGTGGTAGGTCATCGAGGAAATGTTCTATGCTGACATGCAAAATGTGTGGCATTCTTTAGAAACATACTGAAAAGCAGTTTGAGAACGTGAGTTATGAACTGGACAAAACCCACAAAATTAAGGCAATGAGACATGAAAATAACTAGTTCATTTCAGGTAAATTGCATTTAATAAGACTACTTCTCAGTGTTCAGTTAGATTTTGGAGGTGATGTTTGAATACAAAACCTAACAAAAGTATATTACTCTTACGAGTTCATGTTGCTTGAAGGTTTTTGTTATGAAATGCTATGCTGCCTTGTATTACTTTGATAAATTATGTTCTTTGTTAAGATTAGATCTCTCTGCTTGGGAGGATGCTGTGGTAGGTAGAAAATGCAGTAACTGGATGGAAGATTTCTGCATGTAACCATATTTATTTTAATATATTAGAATATATGCATTAATCACTTCTTGTCCCTATCTGTTCTATTGAATAGACTTACAACTTGAATGAGTCTGAGAACTGTACTGTGCATTTATCTGCCTCTTACTATTTAATAAGCAAAGTACCTGAGACAGTTTTACTCAGGACTTTTTTTAATTGCTTTGCTAGAATGACAATAACTTTTCTAGTAAGTATTTCAGATATACTTTTTTTTTCTCCCATTCAAATATTACAGCACCACAAAAGATGAACAGGAAAGCATTAGGAATTAATCCAGAAAAGACAAGGATCTTAAGTTTAAGGTTGTTGAACATCAGTCTATTTTATTTGGAGTAGGCTTATCATAGGTGTGGAGCACAATGACCCACAGCATAACACAGATGTCCCATTGGCTCCATGAAGATCTTTTCAGAACTTTCTTAAGTCTCCGACCACTTCTCATTGTTAATGAATAAAAATGCAGAAGAAAATAGAAGATACATTTGTAATTTTAGGGGAAATCTTAGACACTCTGTTGTAAGAGTCAGTGATATATATTATTTTAAATAAATTATAATTATAAGATTGGAAGCAGTTCTAAGCTTTAAGGAACAGTAAAAGTTCTATGTTGTCATGCAGGTGCTTGTGCACACATACACACAAACAAGCCATAAGTGCAAAAATCACTAGTGTGGAGGGCTCAAGACCTGACATCAAGTTGAGAAAATAACTTTCATCAAGCAGTACATTTAGTACCAGAAATATTATTATGTCTAAAAATATTAGCCATTCCTAATTAATTGTCTAGTAATCATTTTAAAAATAAAGTTTATAACAACAGAACCCTTGCAGGATAGACTCACTGTACAAGGGAATGATTGTTTATTACTTCAAAGAAGAAAAAATATTTTCTGAAAGATTGTGTATACAAAATAATATAGTTAAAATAATTCTTATATATACACATATATTTAGAATGTGTATATATATGTGTGACTATATTTTAGAGTGTGTATATGTATGTACACAAAATTAGGTTACAGAAATCAGTCCCAACTTTATGATTGACTTTATTTCAATTGTAGTTATACAGGATAAGATAGTTTGCATATTTTTTACTTGTTTCTTAAATATTTACTGTTAGAAAGAGCTAAATGTTATCTTTCTGTTGAGTTGATCAAATTACTAAACAAGAAATACTTTTTACTTTAGAAACTCCTCAGCTGCCTCTGAGCATGGAAATTCTGGAAAGAGATTTTTTCTTTCATAAATAGGAAGAAAGTCTAATTTTATTAGATGGATATAGGTGGGAAAAGTAGATCAGCTGCCAACACAAAAGTTCCTCTCCAGATCTGAAACAGAAGCAGCGAATCAAGCTGATTACGGGTTGCAAGTAAGTGTTTCAAATTCAAATTTTGTTGTAAATTCAACCATTTAAACAAAAAGTGCATTTAGTTTAGAACAAAAAGGATGTTAACAAAGAAAGTAGTGTTAAGTCATTATCCTCTGGGCTTGTGACGAAAACAGAAAGTGGAATAGCAAGATGTTAGGAGGAAATGCAGGTAAAAGGGAATACAGCAATGTCTGTATTGATGGCACAGCTCCACATGAAGGTCTTTGGGGGTAACACTGATTTCAGGGACCGAAGCCTTTCATTTTCTACTGGCTGCTTGTTCTTGCCTTTCTAATGCATCTTCCACTTTTCCAGCAATTTTTTTTGTGCAAGCACATACTGAACTAGATCAGGAAACTGTCAAAGCTGTCAAAATCTAATGGTTTGGTTTTTGTGTTTTTTTGTTTTGTTTTTTTTTTTTGGTTGGTTCAGTTCTGCAATCCAGTTCAGACGTGGGTACAGAAACAGGTTGGCCAGCTGATATAGGGGCAGCATCTCACAGTCAGATGAGACGAAGGCAGGGGATACTAAAACCAAACCCAAAGGTGGAAAAATTCACTGGACCCCCCATCCTTAACAAAGATATTCTTTCTTAATAGCACATGACAATTTTTCCCACAATCTATCTTCTTCCATTTAAAGTGTAGTTGTAGTTTTGCTCATGGTTTTTCTCCTCCAGTAGAGCTGAAAATTTTAGTTCAGTAGAAATAAAATAATTTAATACAAATTAGAAGAGTTTTAATTTCTTGTAAGAAGGGTGACTAGTACTTCATTAATTGAGCTAATAAAACAATTTTGGACTAACAGAGGAAAACATAGTTGAGAAAAAAGGTCATGGAAGCAAAATGCAAAAAGAATGAGTATGTAAGTAAATAGAAAGATCTACTTGCTCGCTGCCAAGGAGAAAATGGCTCAGAAGATGCTGGATTTTGTGGATTTTTAGTTTTGTCTTCAGTCTTACATAGAGAGCAAATTGAATGTAACAGTATCTTTTGACCAGACTCCAGTACTTCTAACTGAAGTGGCAAATGGTGTCATAATGAACAAAGATGTCCAAAGAAATCTATAGTGAAGAACAAAAGGACTTTTTATCCCATGAAGACAATGCTGCTTTTGTTTTACTTCTGCACAGCAAGATTTTGATAAATTTCCTCAATCATTCCAGTGGTGGCAAACCGTAATATTTTTAAATTAAGATAGACAATAATCTATTTATGGTAGTAAAAAATGTGTTCTGACAAAATAAGACTCCTGAAGGATCTTTGCCCAACTGTATAAATGAAATATAACTACTGGATTCTTTGAAAAGTTACAAAGTTGTCTAAATTAGAGTCCTACTTCTTATAAAATATTGTGTTCCTCTGATAGTATAATAAAACCTATTATTCTCTAGCCTTTTAAACACAGAAAAGACCTTGAAATTACATGTAATTATCTAGTCTGAACTTTTAAACTTTTTATTTATCTAGTTAATGCAACTTAACAGAAGACAACTCACCACATCATTTAGAATACATCTTCAGGGGAGATATTTATTAGCTTGGGACTAAGGGTTGTCATCAAATTGAATTTTTCTCCTTAGCTAGGGTATGACAAAAAGACTCTGGCATCTAAAATTGTCCTTTTTCTTGCACTTAAGACACCTTTGGTAAGATGACATAAATCACAGTAAACAAATTCTATTTCATTTAAGTGACTAAAATCCTATAGCAATCCACTGCAATAGCAAAAGTCTCCAAATACAGAACTAATAAAGAAGACAAGATGGGAGAGGTAGTGTTCATGCTTACACATCGTTCTTCAGCTACTAATAAGGAAGATTCTGACAAAGTGAATGCAGTGTAAAAGGAAACATCTTTTCCCATCTTCTTTATTCTCTGTTTTTGCCTTTCTCTTATAGCTTTTTTTTCCACCTAACACGTAGCCGAGCAAATTGAATTTCCTAAAGAATGAGCTGATGGACTCTAAACTGAGGTCTGCTAACATTATTCTTCTGCTAACAGAAGAAAAGTGGCATAATTCTAGACTAAATGTAGGTATGCTATGTCCCTCATCAAAGATATTTTTACAACTATTAAGATCATTTGACTGTTACTAATTAAAATAGTAATCTTCATCAGAATGTTCTGCTGCTGGGTGAAATTTCCTCATTTCACTTTCTTCAATTCTTGGAGTTCAAAGCTGTAGAATGTCAGCTTTTCATCTTATGAAGTTAGAACTCCTCCTTTCTTGCTTTTTTTCTTCTAAAATGCCTCAGAAAAATACTTCTTGTAAGCAGCCACATGTGTCAGTGTCCCAGTTCCACTAACATCTCTCAGTCACTATGAGGAATGGTGATGCAACAAATTAAACCTGCAGCAGCAGAAAAAGCCACTTTGCTTGTCCTTGATAGTGAAACAGTATGCTTTTTTTTATTTCTTGTTTCTTTTGCAAAATGGGAATTAGAGGAGAAAGTAAAGCATACAGCATGGAACCAGATGGAATTAAATAGTTACTATCTATCTCATGCAGCAGCTAGGTCAGAACCATAGAGAACGTGATAATGGTAAACTCTTCTCCAAACCTTGTTGCTTATGATTTTTTTTTTCATTGAAGATTCTTTTTTCATCAAAGATTATGATTTTTTTTCATTGTTCTTTAGCTTAACAAATAAAATGGATGGACTTCAAACACTTTTCCAGTACCGACTTTAAATGAAATAGAAAAAAAAACAATGTTAGAAATGAAATAAAGGTGAATAGAAATCCCCATTTAGACCTGGGTCAAAATGCTAAAGTCAAATGAAACAATTCTAGCAATGTTTTCAAACCAAGGAATTTATTTATTTATTTATTTATTTAAAGAATGAGTTTTTAATTAACATTTTCCAAAGTGTTACCTAGTTGTAATCAGAACATAACTGTAGAGTTTGTATTGCAACTAATATCTACCCAGTTTTGAAGTCTGCAAAGAAAACAATGAGACAGGGGTTTGGGTTTTTTTTTCATTTCCCATTTTCTTTTTTTTTTTCTTTCTCTACCTTACTAATAAACCCTGTTTCATTATAGATCACTTATAAGCAGATAGAAAGAAAATCAATGGGGAAAGCATCTATCAGTTTAAGAGTAGTCGACAACACTGGTGAACATGAAAACCAGCAAGTCTCTTGCACAAAATTCTGCTTCATTCTTTTAAAACATTCAAATATTAACTGTTAATCAACGTGCGGTTCACCCAGGCACTAATGTGAATGAACTAACCTATATTTAACTTTTACAATAATACAATCACAATTCTACGCCCAAAATGGAAAATTTACCTCGAGAAACACTGGGACAATGAGTGTTGTAAAATGTCTGCATTAACAATACACCTACTTACTTCTCTTATTCTCAACTGCACGTGTCATAGTGTTTATTGGGTGCAGGTGCCCAGGTGTTGGAATCAGGGAGGCTTTAGTGGTGACCTCTGTGAGGAGAGTCCGGGGCTGCCCCATGCTGGACACAGCTGGCTCCAGCCAGCTCCAATGAACCCACCGCAGGGCACAGCTGAGCCCTTCGGTCAAGATGGTGGCACCTCTGAAAAAGCATACTTAAGAAAGGGCAAAACCACTGCACACAGGCAATGCACCCATCCATCCGCTCTCTCACTCCTCCTTCTCAACAGGATGACAGGGAAAATAAGATGAAGCAGCTCATGGGTCAAGATGAAGGCAAGGAGATCACTTAGCAATTACTATCACGGGCAGAATAGACTAGACTTGGGGAAAATTAATTTAGTTTATAGCCAATTAAAATAGAGTTGGATAGTAAGAAGCAAAGAGAAATTAAAACAACACCTCTCCCACTACCTCCTTTTCCCCAGGCTCAGCTTCACTCCTCCATTCTTGACTCCTCCGCTTTCCCCCTCCCCAGGCAGCATCGGGGGGGAGGGGGAGATGACACACGGATGGACGGGACAGGAAATGGGGAGTTACAGTCAATTCATAAAAGTTCCTCTCTACTGCTCCTTCCTCCTTCACACTTTTCCCCTGCTACAGTGTGGGTCCTCTCTATCTATGGGCTGCTGGAGAATATCTGCTCCAGCACCTGGAGCACATCCTTCCCCGCCTTCTTCTCTAAAGCAGGATTGTTTCTCACACTTTTTTCCCCTCACTCCTCACACTTTCTGTGCAGTGTTTTGGCCTTTCTTAGATATGTTTTCCCAGAGGCACTACCAGCTTTGTTGATAGACTCAGCTTTGGCTGCAGTGGATCTGTTGCAGAGATGGCTGGAACTGGCTGTGTCCAGCATAGAGCAGCCCTTGATCTTTTCTCTCAGAGACCACCCCTGCAGCCCCCCTCATTGACAGACCTGGCAACCTACGCCTAATAGAGTAAGCAAAGTCTCTGTATTTATCTCAACCCAGGAGCTTTCTCATTCCTGCTTTTTTCCTATAATCTCCCCCATCCCACTGAAGGAGGGGGAGCAACTGAGCAGCTAGGTGTAAGTTTGGCTGTTAGCCAAGACCAACCCACCACATAGTGGAAAGCATTTTACTAAGTAGATCTGACAAAATACTAAAAAAAAACAAGGAAGCAAACAACAGGAGAGCATTTTAAAAGTATCTTCAGAAATTCCTGATCCAG
>NW_008795138.1:7036425-7041819 GCF_000699145.1 Aptenodytes forsteri | reverse complement strand
AAACCAAGGAATTTATTTATTTATTTATTTATTTAAAGAATGAGTTTTTAATTAACATTTTCCAAAGTGTTACCTAGTTGTAATCAGAACATAACTGTAGAGTTTGTATTGCAACTAATATCTACCCAGTTTTGAAGTCTGCAAAGAAAACAATGAGACAGGGGTTTGGGTTTTTTTTTCATTTCCCATTTTCTTTTTTTTTTTCTTTCTCTACCTTACTTATAAACCCTGTTTCATTATAGATCACTTATAAGCAGATAGAAAGAAAATCAATGGGGAAAGCATCTATCAGTTTAAGAGTAGTCGACAACACTGGTGAACATGAAAACCAGCAAGTCTCTTGCACAAAATTCTGCTTCATTCTTTTAAAACATTCAAATATTAACTGTTAATCAACGTGCGGTTCACCCAGGCACTAATGTGAATGAACTAACCTATATTTAACTTTTACAATAATACAATCACAATTCTACGCCCAAAATGGAAAATTTACCTCGAGAAACACTGGGACAATGAGTGTTGTAAAATGTCTGCATTAACAATACACCTACTTACTTCTCTTATTCTCAACTGCACGTGTCATAGTGTTTATTGGGTGCAGGTGCCCAGGTGTTGGAATCAGGGAGGCTTTAGTGGTGACCTCTGTGAGGAGAGTCCGGGGCTGCCCCATGCTGGACACAGCTGGCTCCAGCCAGCTCCAATGAACCCACCGCAGGGCACAGCTGAGCCCTTCGGTCAAGATGGTGGCACCTCTGAAAAAGCATACTTAAGAAAGGGCAAAACCACTGCACACAGGCAATGCACCCATCCATCCGCTCTCTCACTCCTCCTTCTCAACAGGATGACAGGGAAAATAAGATGAAGCAGCTCATGGGTCAAGATGAAGGCAAGGAGATCACTTAGCAATTACTATCACGGGCAGAATAGACTAGACTTGGGGAAAATTAATTTAGTTTATAGCCAATTAAAATAGAGTTGGATAGTAAGAAGCAAAGAGAAATTAAAACAACACCTCTCCCACTACCTCCTTTTTCCCAGGCTCAGCTTCACTCCTCCATTCTTGACTCCTCCGCTTTCCCCCTCCCCAGGCAGCATCGGGGGGGAGGGGGAGATGACACACGGATGGACGGGACAGGAAATGGGGAGTTACCGTCAATTCATAAAAGTTCCTCTCTACTGCTCCTTCCTCCTTCACACTTTTCCCCTGCTACAGTGTGGGTCCTCTCTATCTATGGGCTGCTGGAGAATATCTGCTTCAGCACCTGGAGCACGTCCTTCCCCACCTTCTTCTTTATAGCAGGATTGTTTCTCACACTTTTTTCCCCTCACTCCTCACACTTTCTGTGCAGTGTTTTGGCCTTTCTTAGATATGTTTTCCCAGAGGCACTACCAGCTTTGTTGATAGACTCAGCTTTGGCTGCAGTGGATCTGTTGCAGAGATGGCTGGAACTGGCTGTGTCCAGCATAGAGCAGCCCTTGATCTTTTCTCTCAGAGACCACCCCTGCAGCCCCCCTCATTGACAGACCTGGCAACCTACGCCTAATAGAGTAAGCAAAGTCTCTGTATTTATCTCAACCCAGGAGCTTTCTCATTCCTGCTTTTTTCCTATAATCTCCCCCATCCCACTGAAGGAGGGGGAGCAACTGAGCAGCTAGGTGTAAGTTTGGCTGTTAGCCAAGACCAACCCACCACATAGTGGAAAGCATTTTACTAAGTAGATCTGACAAAATACTAAAAAAAAACAAGGAAGCAAACAACAGGAGAGCATTTAAAAAGTATCTTCAGAAATTCCTGATCCAGTTAAAGTTCACTTGTGACATGGACATGAAAAGAAGACTGTAAAAGAAGACTGTAAACTACTGTAAGACAAATCTATAGAATGACTATAGACAATTTTGCTTTCCTATCAGACATTCATGCAAGGCAAGTTTTATCATTTCACTTTGCTTACAGATTCACCAGAAGTTTATAAATTACTCAAGACACAGGAGAAGCTTAGCCAAAAAATGATGAAAACAGATCTACATCAGATGAAGTTTAAATTTATTTTCTTCACAGAAACTAAGTAGTATTTCAGTAGAGCTTAAAAAGAAACATAAATAAAGAAAAAGGCAATCACACTTATACCACAAATTGTCTGTCCCTTTCATTGTCAGGATCGAGATATTCATCAAAAGGAACAAAAGGATCCTTCTGTCTTGAGATGATGTGAATGACAAAATTCACCAAGAAACCACCCTATGAAAGACATGCTAAGGACTGAAGACACCCCACCCCCCCGACCCCGCCAAGAGAAAAATATGTCAAATGCTGAAATGCTTTGCTCAAACTCTGCAGTATTCATTTAGGACAGAAACATCACTGACCAGTACCTGGAGACTATTGGCAAATTTAGAGAGATTCCTAATCATGAACGTCAAGGTTAAAATTCGAAGTATCATTGTGAGTAAGAGACAACACATCATTCCATTGCCTCATCAAGTAAAAGATACCCAGAAAGAGATGGGAATTCACCGTGCAGTCAGTTATTATGTCCAAATCGTGTTTTTGTGCCAGTGTTTTCCTCACCAGAGTTTGAAGTAGCTCTCTTCCCAAAAGATGGTGTCTCAGTGGAGATTTGCTAAGTGAAACAAGTTCTTGTTTCTGCTTCTGGCATGCCTTTGCATATGATGGTACAAGGAGTGAGTGAGAGGTTTTATGTATGCTCAAGTTTCCCCACATGTGGAATTCCCAATCTTCCAGGTGTAGACAAGTAGATAGAGAACAAAACCAAAGCTGGTTATTTGGAAGTGTCCCTTATACATGAAAGTTAACATGATCCATTTTTATTTAAACTAATTTAAGAATTATTCTCCTGTGTTTCAAGTGATTAATGTAATTTGAAGCATAATTCTATTTAAAATTAAAATATTGATGGCATTCTATTATATCAGTGTCAGTCAATTATTCCTTCATATTACTTCAAGAATAATGCATAATATAATTTATTCTTAAGGTCTGAATAATTAAAGAGGACCAGAAATTGAGTAGTATTATTCATTTTATAACAGGAAAATTACACTGCAATTATTGAATATGAGCAATGTGATTGATCCTATATGAAATAGAATGTTTTATACCTGAAAAAAATAGTTTAATGAATTAGCAAGTCACTCAGATAATGATTCTTCTCAACATACGTCATGTGGCTTATTAAAGGCCTGAACCAGAATTTGTTGTAGTCAGAGGAATAAATACATCTGGTATAGGAAAGACCTCTGATTTTATCCCAAGCATACGTTTCACAAAGTCTATGTCTTCTGATACTATAAGGAATAGCTATAGTATGTGCAGCTGTTTCATTAATTTAATTTATTTCTTGCTAGAAGAAAGTGATTACTGTGGCCAATCTCATAATATTAAACCTCAAGATATTTTAAACTGGTTTTGTTTGTTTGTTTTAACTCCTTTTTCCTTGTAGTCATGGCTGCTGCATTCATATGCTTTTAGAGATAATTTTCAGGTTACAGTGTTCATTTATCTTTAAAAATTAGTATTCTAGCATTCCTGGCTGCATCTCTGAAGTACTTTCAGTTCACAGAAGGCCCACAATCCAGAAGACAAAGAGGTTTTTCTTTGTGTGTGTATGTGTGTTTGTTTTGTTATTACAAATCATTGCAATTAGGTTTTTTGTTTATTTGTTTTAATCTTAAGATTTTGTATGTAAAACATATACTGTCTGTTTCCACATTATATTTACTCCACCACAAGGGATTCTGAAAATAGTGCTCACTGAAATATTTCTAATCTGTCTAAGAATCAAATGTTGTATTTTAATAGTGTTCCTGTGTGCATAAGTAAATAATTTTTTTTTAAAAAAAGAGAAATTTGAAGAAAAAGTATTGTTTATTCAAACCAGACAGAGGAAGGAAATCTTTAGATTTTATAGCAAATGAAGGACACTTTTGAGCCTGCTGCTCTTGATTTAAAATCTTTTACATTCATGGTAAAAAGTACTTTCATTTGATGCTTCAGAGTTCTCCAGACTTTTATTCACATTGTGGAAATCATGTAGAATTCATCTTACCCAAACTTTAGTCACTAAGAAGTAGGGATATAATCTAAACCATTTGTCTAGGTTACCTTGTACTAAATGGGAAAGATAGGCATGATTTGTTCCTTCAAGGCAATTCATTCCATCCTGAAACACGTGGGATGAATTATCATCTCAAAGTGACTTTTTATTTCTACCAAATACAATAGGTACATAAACACACTGTGTGGGTAGAAGGAATGCCATTTATTTTAAGCCTTAAAAATAGCCCTAATTATTTTTCCAGTTCCAAGTTAGTACATTTGCACAACTAATTTTGAGCTAGCTCTTTTCTAGTCACTCCCCAGTTTTTTGTTCCTGGTTCTGTTTGCCAGGTTTTTTAGAGCTTTAAGTTGCTTCAGCCACACAGTGACTGGTAATTATAAGGAACTTTGTACTGTCAGAGTTGTTACCAATGTGGAAATAACTTGTTGGGATAACTGCCAGCTGACAATTTTTGTTGCTGCTGGAGTGGACTATTTTCAAAAGATAGTATTACAGAAAAACAAAAAAAAGAAACTGGGATATTTGATCAATTGTCTTTTCAGATTCAGGTGATGAACCAAGTAACCCAATAGAGAAAGTGGCATCTTAAATGACTTCAAAATAGATTTTTTTAAAGTATGTTCTTTTTATCTCTTAAAGCATACTGTCTAAACATTGTGTTTCTATTTAATTAGACCTGAAGTGATTTAACTGTGACTATACTTCTGAGAAACTGTGAATTATCAGTTAAAGGAAAGAGGAACTTGAAAAGTATAAAAGGACAGGAAATCAGTAAAAGAGTCTTGACAGACAGAATTAGCACTTGAATAGAAACAATACATATGACACCTGAGAGCACTGCCAGACCAAGAGGGAAAGCAGGGAACGGAATGTTTACTACCAAGGCCAATGTTATAAGAAGATACCTGATTTTCAAGGGAACATTGTGTCTCTAACTCAAATACCATCTACTGTGGATTTCATATTAGCTGGAAAAACATGCCCGAGATACAGAAGGAAAATATAGAAACAGTTTCTTGCAAGGATGATTTAGTTCAACAGTTCATAAGAAGAAGTCTTATTGAGACAGTGCCATTAGTTCTTTAGATATTAAGATGAACCATTACTATTGAGTGAAACATTTTACTGTAAAAATCCATAGTTTTAAAATTGTATTGGAAGCACAGAAGACATTATTTTTATTCCAAAAAGAGAATCAACCTATTTTGAAGGATTATCATTAATTTCACAACATTATTCCAGGTGCTTATTTACCTACAAAAGTTCAATAACACACACACACACCCCCAAAAAAAAAAAAAAAAAAAAAAAGGAA
>NW_008795138.1:7026500-7036308 GCF_000699145.1 Aptenodytes forsteri | reverse complement strand
GGCGGTTTAATGTGGAAGAATGCAGTATTGTTCAACTGAATAATTTTTTATAAAAACATAAAAAAGTATCTCAAGTTGTATTTGGGAGCAACTTTAAAAAAAAATAAATTGCTACCAAGTGACATTCAATAAAAATATTTTATTTCTCATAAAGGAAAAATGTTGATGTTATAAGGCATAGTAGAACTCTGATGACACAATACTGGTGTACAAGCACTCCAAACATACTGTGGAATAAATAATAATGATAAATTAAAACCAAAAAAATTTTGGTATAAGCAAAAGAAGGTAGCAACACAAGAAGGAAAAATGGGATGAATAGTATGGTCACAAACTAGGACAAGGACATTGTAGGTGTATATGTGATGATGTAAAATATCTGAGAAGATTGGTATGATATACATGTAAGGATATCATGCTGAGATTTTGCAGTCTTTGAGGCAGAATAACAGGCTGATGCAAGATCAGAAAACACAACACAAGGAAGTTGCAGTAGTAACAGGAATTTCAGAAAGTGAAGCAATAAGTAAAGGACGATATTCAAATAGGATGATAGTCTTTTTACAACCTGATAAAAGAGAGCCATACTTCAACTAGAATTAGTGATGGGTACAAGCATGTATTTCTGGATGTTTCTGTTTTCTGTATCTGTCCCTGTGGTTCATTCACTACCACAAAAGAACTTTCTTTTTCAAACTGCATTTTGGTCTTGTCCATGTACTTGAACATTTTGAATGAAGAAGACTAATCTGATGTATGACCTGAATGGGAATAAATTTGAAGTATCTCTTTTATTATTATTTAGGCTGTGAAGCAAGCAGTTTCATCATCAGTTCCAGTCCTCACAACCTCATAATTATAAATATCTTAACTGTAGACCCACATTTTCATTCATTCTTCAAAACCCTCAGAAATTACAACTTGAACATTTTGAATGAAGAAGACTAATCTGATGTATGACCTGAATGGGAATAAATTTGAAGTATCTCTTTTATTATTATTTAGGCTGTGAAGCAAGCAGTTTCATCATCAGTTCCAGTCCTCACAACCTCATAATTATAAATATCTTAACTGTAGACCCACATTTTCATTCATTCTTCAAAACCCTCAGATATTGCTGAAAGAGGGGAACAGGTTTTGGGAGGAGGGACTGCCATATGGAAAGCAAGTACAAGAAAAAAGCAAACATAGAATAAAGCATATGGAAAAATGTCTGTATGGAATAAATCAAGTTAGCCTTATGGAATTTATCTTTGGCCTCTCTTGACTTTTATTTATGTCTCTGACTAGCAACAGCCTACATCTTATCCTTTACCAATGATGAGGAAAGAGAAAAAAAGGAATTAAAATGAAGTTACAGGAAATAAACAAAATGTACCTGAATGGAGAATACTCAGTTTCCTGATAAGATAACCTTCAGATAGAACAGCACAAGAACTTTGGTTCAGGTTATGAATATGCTGCCCTTTAAAATGGATGAACTTTTTGAGAATTCTTTAAAATGTATTACCTGTTACGGAAGTGTATTCGTTCCACCAGTAGCAAGTTAATTTTGCATTATGTTTTAGTACTTCAAATACAAATAACAAAAAGATAAAGACAGTATTTCATAAATTGGGTGCTAGACTGCAATATTTTTTTTTTGTAAAATAAAATTCCAACATGAGCTTTCTTATCCATAACTATTGTTGCTAAAATAATGGGAAAACCAGATAGTTCATTGAAGATGTTTTCAATGCAGCACCTTGTTTTTGCTGTTATTTTATAAAATGATAGAACACACAAATCAATCTAGCATATTTTCTAGTAAAAATTTGGAATATTCTTTTGTAGGTAACCAATCAATACACTATATTTTAGATAGTATAGGCTATGAATAATCTGGAAGATTATGTAGCTATTATTATTTGATGTTGACAGGATATTATCTAATTTTACTGCATTAACCAAAAGAAATGTAAGAAAAATAAACACCATTTATAAGCTACAGAAGGACAAATTAGAAATGAAATTTTATGGCAAATAAAATTTTATGTGTTAAGAGATATGGGAAAAATTACTTCAGGTTTTTCTCTTTTTCTTTTATTTTCAAAGAAGGAATAGAAGAAAAATGTGGATATTAACAATGAAATCACAATGATATTGTTAACTACAGACCTATATTTCAAACACTTTTTCTGTGTGAGGATGAACACAGAAAGTTTCAAAATGTACCAGGAAAGACTACATGTCTATTAAGACAGGTGGGTTAAAAATCACATCTAATTTATAGTGTTTAAATATAAAGTCTTTGCACAAGTAGGTGTTTAAGCTTGTATAGTAGAGCAAATATGTGTAGGGTTCAGATGAGCAGATTACCACTGAGCAGAGGTGGTAGAGCAGAGAATGTTATTCAGCTTATTCTAAGGTAGAAATTTATGTGTGATTTTTATCTAACAGTTTTCCAGCTTTATTTGAGATACCCAGAATATCTGCTGAGCTTCCACCTGCATTCCAGAAGTGCATAAGACTACCACTGGATCACTGTCATATTTGCCAGCCTTCTGTGGATTTCTTGGCTATTTTAAGACATTTCAGACTGCACTAGATATCTATGTCTAGGAAATTCAATCAAATATCTAGTTGGATGCTGGCACATGCATTTAGAAATCTCCATTTAAATGCCTTAATATATGAGCTGATTTCCACCCAATGGACCTGGGATGACATTATTAACTTGGAAATAGGTTGTAATAGGTTGAAATAGGTTCTTGGAATAAAAGTAGAATTGGCTGATTGCAGACCAAAGGTTGGCTCTACCACATTACAAAGAAATTTTCTAATCACCACATTATTCCAGGTTGGCAAAAGCTGATATATTTCATACTGGCCAAATGTAGAATGTACTTTCTCCTGATGATTTTCTAACTGTACAGTTAGAGCATAACTGCTATAACATTGCAACTACCACTTATAATGGCAATCTTTAACACCTACTTACCTCAGGATGAACATACAAGTTGTTGCAATGCTAGCTGACAGTCTTCTGCCTTAGTTACATTACATTATAAACAGAAGTCAACAACTAAGTGTAAAGAACACAAATAGTTAAAACCTACGGAGATTAATTTCTCAAGTAGGTATAACTTTCCCAATAAATACTTGCAGAAACACGGGCTGAAGATAATTTACCCCCAATGGAACATCAGAAATGTTAACTAGCTTGCAGAACAGTACAATAGGTAGATATTTAAATGTCAGATTATTTAATTCAGTATTGTAGACATTATTCTGTATACTAAGACACCTGGGTTGGGTAAAATCACCTTTGAGATCTGAAGCCAAAGGAAAGCAGGGCACACAAAAAGTGTTTTCAACTGGTATATAATAAGTTTAATAATTGGTGCTAATTTTTTTTAAGGGTGGAATTCACAATAATGAATTAGATGTCTAAGTCTCCTAAGTGAATAGGCAAATGGAAAAATAGGATACATTGAAACTAAATGAGGCATGCATCTGAAATTCTGATTGTCATGAAGACTTTGGTAGCCCAATACAGCCTGAAACAAAGCACCTTTGAGTGGTTAGGAATCTACAGGCTTCCTACATTTACATGACTAAGTTGTATCTATAGCAACAGATGACTAGCCCAATCTTTTCTTTCAAAAAAGGCAGCAGAAAATATTCTTTGCATAGTGCAAAAGGTTCAACACTCTGTCTAGATGATGAGAAACCTTAAATCTAGGCATTTCTTCATTGGAAGTTTTTCAAATCCAAACCTAAGGACTAGGTAACACAGTGAAGGCCCTTTTTTTTCTTTTTTCTCCTTCATTTCCAGTAAGACATACATTCTCATCCACCTTCAACAGGAAAATAAGCTTTTCATCTTCCTCCTCCTGACTGTATTCTTTAGGTTGGTGGTAAAATCTTCTAATTCCCCCCCACCCTGCCTCTATTCGGTTTGGAAAGAATCCTGACTTCACATTTTTTCTGGCTAAGTTTTAAGTACATTTAAGTAAAGATACCTCTATGTTTGTTTTCAAATAAGCTTAATAATGCCAAAGCTAATCTTTGAAATGAACCTCAGTACTGCTTGTGATATGCACGTTCTGAAAATATCTACAGATATGGACCACTTGGTGCATAATTATGTATAGTAGCAATTGTCTCACATAATTTCAGATTTCACCAACACAGGCAACTGTATATACACTAGACTTCATACCCTTATTCAGAGATAAAATTTTAAGGAGAAAAATAGACCACTCTAGGGTACAATTAATCTAATTTAATTTAGAACTCTATTTTTGAATAAGCTAAATCAATTCCAGAAATGTTATTTTGTTTTTCTCTCACAGACTGTGGTAAAAGCCAAGGAAGCAAATCAGTGTCTAAAAAATAAGCACCTATTGTCATTGTGGAAGCTTGAGGGCACTGGAGCACACTGAGGCTGACCTCATGGAGCCAATACATCTCAATGCAGTCTTGTACAGATAGTTACCCAGTGTTGTTTGAGAAAGCCCAGAGCACATGAGTTACACACCTGGCGGTTATGACATGTGATAGCTCTGCCTTTCTAGAGGGAAGGCTAAAGGCCAAGCTACATAGCCAAAAAAGCAATTTCAAGTAGCACCACACTAAGGCAACAGAAGCTTGCTGCTGCTGACAGGTCACATGAAGACCTCTTTCTTCATATGCGTCCAGTCTACCCCTATTTTTTTAATCCCAAATGCCACTGAACAAGAGTGTCATGCTCACAGGTTTTGTAGCATGTGCAATAATCTTATGTGAAAAAACCTTGGTGTTTTTTTCTAGTGAACGTTGCGTACCTGTATTTTATAAAAAATATTTGGCTTATTCTGTTAATTATGTATCTAAATTCTATTTAAATTATGTAAACCTGTTTTATATCTTAATTGAATTTAATTTATTCAATGTTTATCCAAATATGGAAATATGAAATTCTTCTATAATACAGATAATATTTTTAGGTAGAATGAAGTTATATAACAGGGCAGATCTTATTGCTGAATACCAAATGCATGCAATATAAACCATTCTTTGGAACTAAAGTTATGTTTTATATTATGTAGGTTGGATTCTGAGGGACTGGTTTTGAATAATTCTTCTATTGGTATGGGGATATGTACTTGACAAAAATATACAAGAAACTGGCATGCTAAGAAAGAGCATCTGTTTATTATTCTGTTAGACATTTCAGAAATTTCATTACAGAGAAATAAATATATATGTATGCTATAAAAGGAGATTTTGTAATGGATGCCACCATCCATTACATACTGGCATGTATACCTAAATCTGTTATCATAAAAGAAAGTGGAGTATCAGTCATACAGATCAGCTCTTCATGCCCTTAACCTTATAGCTATTCTGAATTTCCCTAAAGGTACGTTAGTTCATAAATTTATAAGACTAAAAGGCACTACTGTGATCATCTACTATGATCAGACATAGAAATTGATCATGGTATTATAACAAATTAATTCCTATTTAACTGGATTCTTCTATTTGTTAGCAATTCTTCCCCTACTCCCAGGAAAAATAAAATCCAAGAACGCAAAATCAGGAATATAATCTAAAAGGTTATCCTAATACTCTTACATAATAAGTTGTTTGACAGGAATTGATGTCACTGTTAGGAATATTGAGCATTATCTACACTGCCTAACTTAGACTCCTGGATTTTTGCCTAAAGGTACATACCTAGCGGCTTTTATATCACATATTCAATGGAGAGAGAGTTGGGTGACTTTAAAGAGGTCCAAAGAGCTATCCTGTCTACTTTACCTGAATATCTAGACTTAGCTGGACAGCATCCCTCTAAGAAGGCTTTTCATAGAATCATAGAATCATAGAATAATAGAATCATAGAATGGTTTGGGTTGGAAGAGACCTTAAAGATCATCTAGTTCCAACCCCCCTGCCATGAGCAGGAACACCTTCCACTAGACCAGGTTGTTCAAAGCCCCATCCAACCTTGCCTTGATAATAACACCTTTTAATAGCACTATTCTTTTTCCACTAACTAGTTATGGAATATGAACACTTGGGTTTTTTAAAAAAGTTCCTAAAATTTTAGGGCAAGCCAGGCATGTAAGCTAGACTGAGAGTATCTTCTATCTCAGGTTTATTCCTTATTGTCTCTGTTTCAATATCAATTAAATATTCAAGAACTCTGTCATCTCTTTCAGCACAGCACAACATTAGTTTCATAGTGGCATGAATTACTTAATGTTAGCATTTTAACTGCTTGTTTTTAAGTGTCTAATATCATGGTTTATCTATTATATTGTTGATATTGATCCTGATTATATAGGCCATTGATTTCCAATTAATTACACATCATTAATAAATCTATAAACTGCTTTGGTCTTTATTAGATTTAAAGCGCTTGAGTTGACCAGCTTATACTTGCAACTATATCAATATTAGTTTACCGGTTATTACCCCCATGAAAAACTGTTGAGTATATCCTTGTGCTTGTCAGCCTACAGTCCAGCACAGAACCAGCATATTCAAATATTTCTAGGGCAATTGAAGCTTCCTTAGACTGTTTCTCTGCCTGAGAAAATGCATTAGTTCCTTGACATGGTTTCTTGGGTTTTAAAGATATTCAGCACTGACTTAGTTTGAATACTAGCTTGCTTACTGGTCAGTTTTTCTGTTTCAAATACCCAAACCATTCAGTTCATGTTAATGTAGTAATACCTGAACTAGATCTGCCTCATCTCTTTTTTAATCCTGTGTCTCTAGATTGTGGCAAAGTAACAACTCATTCCAAAATAAATTGAGCTCAGTCTCTTTCTACAACGTGTGTAGCACAATGAAAGGTAATTTTCCTGTCTCTTCCCTGAACTCTCCCTCAGGTATCAAAAGGTGCTCTTGAAATATGGTGTTTCAGAGTTGCTTCCACACCTGAATATAACTTACTGTATTGGTTATGTCAATACAGCCAGTGTGAAATCTGAAATACCCGTTGCAGAGTTTCCAAGAAGTTTACTTTGTGACATCTGTTGGGAGTGACTTCCCAAAACTCACTGAAATTTTTTCCAAAAGGGAATTTTCATTTTTATTTATTTCCTTTTGAGAACATATAGCATTGAAATGCTATGAATTTGCTAATGATCTTTAGAAGTAACAAGTGGGATTCATGAAATTAAGAAGTGAGTCCTGCAAATACTTTATATTAATACAGGCTCCACTTTTTTTTTTTTTTTAATTTGGTTTGTTACAGTTCAGCCTCTTTTCTGTTTGTGAATCTTGCTTTGGACCGTTTTTGCACTTGATTTTAATGGTTCTAATGCAAAGATACAGTGCTGGGAATTAGTGATGTCAGTGTAACCAGCACTCGAGTTCTCCCATGACTCTAGAAATTAACAACTTGAATTCAGACTCCTAAACTGAATGGGATTGGTTTTCAAAGGGTTTGAACGTATACTGTTTCCATAATACAAAATAGGAACTGTAAATCCTCAACATTGTTGTTTAGAAGCAAACTTCTCTAACCTTTGCTATATCCATTTTACTTCCTACTGTTCAGCCCTGTCCTTATTCACGTTAATATTGTTCCTTCCAGTTCCCTCTGTAGCAGACAAAATTAAAAACAGTTTAGATTCACAATATGTTGTCATATCTTGATGTGTTTTGCTTAGTTTCTGTTAATGTACATCTACAGTAAGCTGTTGGTTTTAGGACAGCTAGATGTATAGAATTCAAACAGTGGAAAGTCAGTAGAAGCCTAATGATATTTTTTTGTTCCAAATGTTTGGCATTGTGTTATCCTGTACATTTGGGATAAATCAGAGAATAGATAAAGAGTTTCATGGGGAATCTGAAGACTGATCACATAGTCAGCCCTGAAGAGATTCCATTCAATATCCAGAAAGAGCTTTAATGACAGTGCAAGAAAAGTCTGTTTTATTTCACCAGTTGAAATCTACTGTAATGCCAGAACCCAACACTTTGTTAAACATCAGAAAGGATTAAATAAGCTATATGTCCTCTGCTAATACTTTCTATAGTAGCAGCAGAGAAATGGAAAGAAAATATTAACTGAAATCTAAAGCCAAGGATAACTGCTGAGAAACAAATTAAGCAGTGTTGTAATTGATTTTAGTAATCAGCTTCCTGATTACTTAAATGACTTGATTATTTTATCAAACTTGTACTTGAAGGCAGGTGAGGCTGCAGAATGCTTTTTATGACTTCATAATTATGAATTCTTTGCTGCACCTCTCTTAAGCACTATATGATTCATTTATAAGGGTAACCAGCCTCTTATAGTTGATCTATTAAACATGACAATATTTTGAAAGAACATTAACACACTCACGCCCCCAAAAAACCCCACACAAACCAAAAAAAACCTACCAACAAAACAACACACAAAAACCAGAGTGGAAGCTGTGGCTCAGGTTAGGTATAGGAATTTACTTAATTCTTTATGATATTTTGATGCTTTCATTGTCCACAGGTTGTTTAGCTTCTACAGCAAACAAAGAAATTTAAGTTTGTATAACAGGGACATCTGTTGAGGTTACTGTGCTTACTAGCTCCACTGTCATTCACTTTTGATGATGGCAACAGAAAAACATCCCGACTTTCTGGTCATGTGTTTCCATCTTCTAGATACTAACTTCCAGGTCATAGTGGGTTTGGTCCCCTTTTTCCATTTCTCAATGCTTTGATGGAAAGATAGTGTCTCTGCTCTGCTGCTACTAAGCTGTGTCACTCTGATGACATATTCTAGTCTGATGTGGCCATTATCTCACAGATGATGTGAAGTTGTGCAAAAAACTCCTTCAGCAACTCCTGTGGCACCCCTAAGCACAAATCTTGAGATGAAGGAAATCTCCACCTTCATTGTATGACCAAAAGGCCACCAAATAGCATAAACTGTAGATACATCTTGACATTAGCCAGCTTCCACTCTCATTCTATACCCAAATTCACATGTATTGTGAATAAAATAAAAAAAAATCATATCAAGTGCTCTTTTTGTTTTCCTGTTTCTACATCAGCTGAGTCTCATTCCACTCCAGTAATTGCTACCTCCAAGTATGCTTTTAGCACTTCCATTTTCTTTCTTAAATTGGTAAAGTATTTAATGCTTTCAAAAATAGCAAAGAGAAGAGCTACAGGTTTGGTGAACAGTAAACCAGGTGTGAGGTCATTCTGTTTTTGGCAATGGTTAATACAGACCCAGGAAACAGTCTACATATAATTGACAGTTTTTAGAAGTGGGTATTTCTCAAGTGGCTTCACTTCCTTTTGGGTGGATAAGATAAACAAAACTAACATCAAACCTTGGGAAACAAAACCTAGTGACATACAAACTTGCCTTTTGCTACAGCCTGTTTTAGCAGTGGCTTTTCTATATTACAGTTTTTTAATACCTGTATTATAGAAATACAGGAATTTTGTAACTGAGTGTCAAATCCCAATACATTTATTCACTCTAATTACTTTCTTGGTAAAAATTTACAAGTATGTTCTACCAGCTTTTCTTTAATCTACACTCAGTTAAAAAGAATAAGGGCATTCTGGTTTAGAGAATTTTATTTCATGGTTTAGATAATTTTTTTCAGAAGCTCCAGTGAGGCAATAGTGAGTTATAAAGGTGGTTTCATAGCTTTGGATTTTCAGGATCTTATCTATATTTCTAGTGAATTAATAGATGTTGATAGTTTTACCTTCAGTCCTCCAATAATATTATGTGTATATAAAATCATATCATATCAATACATATATCATAGAATCATAGAATCATAGAATCATAGAATCATTGAGGTTGGAAAAGACCTCTAAG
>NW_008795138.1:7019135-7024925 GCF_000699145.1 Aptenodytes forsteri | reverse complement strand
CTGGGGTTGTTTAGCCTGGAGAAAAGGAGGCTGAGGGGAGACCTCATCGCTCTCTACAACTACCTGAAAGGAGGTTGTAGCGAGGTGGGTGTCGGTCTCTTCTCCCAAGTAACAAGTGATGGGATGAGAGGAAATGTCCTCAAGTTGCGCCAGGGGAGGTTTAGACTGGGCATGAGGAAAAATTTCTTCACCGAAAGGGTTGTGAAACATTGGAACAGGCTGCCCAGGGAAGTGGTGGAGGCAACATCCCTGGAGGTAAAAAGACATATAGCTGCGGCACTTAGGGACATGGTTTATTGGTGGACTTGGCTGTGTTAGGTTTATGGTTTACGGTTGGGCTTGATGATCTTAAGGGTCTTTTCCAACCTAAACAATCCTATGGTTCTATAATTCTATGATTCTATAATTTATTCTCAGAAAATATGCAGACTTTCATCACTTTTTTACTGTTGAAACCTGCAAAACCCTACCTTACTCATTACATAAGCCACACTTTTATGAACTACCAGAAACTCCAATAAAAGCTTTGGAAACCTTTTCTTTAGAAAAGTTCTGAGCACTTCATACAACTTGTCTTTACCAGGCATACAATTCAAAAAAAATAGCTTTGAGATTTTAAGAGCAATCAATACTTCTATCCTCTAGACACTGAAACAAAACAGTTATTCTTTTAAATTATTGACAGACAATATTCAGTATCTCACTGTCATTTTAAGAGGAATAGATCTCTTGCTAACAACACTCCCCAACATTTCCTGAAACTATTCTTCTTTGAGCTAAGTCCTGTAGAAAACCTTAGCAAAGTGACTGAGCGCAAGACAAAACTTCCCAAATATCTTTCCCACTATTGGTCTGTAATGCATTATAAGAAATGTTAGGTAAGTAAGTGGTTTATTATTTCTAATAATAACTTTCACAGTATTTGCATTTTATACTAGGCATATTTTTTTTATTTAGGTTTTCTACAGATGACCATGGTGTTTCTCCATCATCAACCTGTGACACCACACAGCATTCAGAAAAGTCACATAAATAACAATAAAAACATAGTAAATCATCTGTCTACAGGATTATAGAAGAAGGCCACATCAAAATGAAATATTAAGTAATAATAGAAGAAAAAAGTGACTATTCTGCCATTAATCTGCTGTGACAGTTAACAGTTTCTTTATATTCACAAAGGTCGGCAAAGAATGTAGCAGCAGCAACAGACTGATACCTATCTCTGTTACACTTCAGAGAAAAGCTCAGTGCTTTTATGGAATGATGAGAGCTACAGGGATGAGAGAGAATAGAGTGACTTCAACAGTGTCAATCACATGAAGTGTCACAACATGACTGTGACCTATGAATTTGGTTTTATTTTTATGTTAACCATCTCAAAATATGAGAGCAATTTTAAAGCCCGCATAAGGACGAACAGCTTCCACTGTTATGAGTGAATGAGGTGAATGAGTTTTACTAATTCACTAATCACTTTTTCTCCATTCACTGTAAACACTATGTAACTCCTGAAATGCAGTTTGAATTTATTACAGCTGCAGAAAAACCACTAGACATGACATGGGAAATTGCTGGACATAAGTAGCAATGTAAAGATCTGAGAGATTGCACAGGTGACTAAAGGAGAAGCATATGAGATACAGCCAAATGTCACAGGTAGCTGAAGGGGACCACTAGGACCTTTGGGGGAGCAGAGTCCTGCAAGGCCAGCAGTGCCTTGGTAACCCCATCTGTGACATCACGAGAGGCAGAGATGATCCAGGTCATGGTATCAGAACTACCGAGACTGGGTACAGATGAAGCAGAATTGAGACCAAGGGGGGAAATGTAATTAGAGGCAGGTTGTTTATTTGGAGAATACTTAAAAGGAGAAAGGGAGGTACAAGGGCAACAAAAAGGATGGTCAAGAAAGAGGATAAGAGGATAGGATATATGAGTTGGGTGACTGGAGCTTTTTTTTTTTGCCTTGCTGGGCAACCCTGTGCTTGATCACTGCAAACTGCAGTCTAAATAAATGATAAAACAAATCTCTCGTTCTTATCATACTCCAGGTGTCAAGCTTGCTTCCAGGTTCAGAAGAGGGATTAATGGAGTGCTTTGTGTGGCCTCAGGTGGGTACTTAGAGCCAGTGGTCGAATTGGGTACTAGTATTGTGATGATAGTGCCTGTTCCAGGTCTGAGAGCATCAGCAGCTACGTGCCACTTCCTACCAGAATTTACTTATTGAAGTGTTAGGAAAAAAAATCCTGTAAGCTTTGCTTGTTATCTGGCATGCTTTCCAATTTGCAGCTACCTAAATTATTTAGAACTATTCAGCATATTTCCAAGATAAATTCCCCTTTCAGAAAGCACAGCAGAGAACAAAAAGCTACCTCAAATATTCATGGTGTGGTCTGGTGCATTTGAAACAGGTGAACGCTGTTTGGGTTTTTTTTTTTTAATTTTCAGCTGCACAATACAAAATCAACAGTGTCAAATAGTTCTATATGACAAGACTAGTTGTCACTATTTTGGTAAAGCAAAAATGTATGGTGCTTATTTGCAGAGTAGATGAGATTTAAAGAAAGCTGGAAGTATTTTGTACCTTTTTTCTGTGCTACCAGTGAACAGCTATGACTGAGATATTAATAAAGAGAGTTATTTTTTCTTGGCTTTATTCAGAGAAAGCCAATAAAGGTATTATTCCTAAACTTAGTGTAATTCCACAATTAATATTAAAAAATTAATTGGCATTCATTGGTTTATCATGATTCACTAGTCCTTATATACCACACAGTAATTTCAAGTGGACAGCAAATGATACTTTTCATTTTAGGAGATTAAAATTTCTACCCCACTGCCTCTCAAAATCCACCAATTAATTTTGACAAATCAGTTTTATTCTGTTATGTATTAAACCAGTAACAATATCAAGCATCTTGACTGAGATCTCACCTCAATTAGATAATTTTCTAACAATGTTTTCAAACAACATATTGATGACTGACATGTGAAATCTTTATTCATATTTATGTATATCAAACATTAGAAAATACTCATTAGGGATAATGAAAAAAAATCACAAACTGGAGTACCATTAAGTACTCAGGCATTTACTTTGTGTTTGAGTTTGCCTTGATATTCTCTCTTTTGGATGGAACATGCTGCAAAAGAATAATTTTCTATAAGATTCAGGGTTTCCTTTTTCTCCTCATCTTGCCTTCACTAGAAAGTCTGTCATACTAACTGTTACATATATAGTAGATGATCTTTTAGGAGTGTGATACATTTGTTCATTAAACACAAATAACTATAGACTTTAGAAATCTTAAATGTGCAGATGCAATGATGCGATAGTTTTCATATTGCTCCTCATATTTTACAGGTTTCCCATGACATATATTTCTAACTTTCTTGTTAAGTCCTCAAGGATACTTTCAGTGGCAAAAATCTTCAGCAAATCAGAAGAAACTCTTCAAAGATTTATGCATCAACAACTTCCAGTAATAGCATAATTCCAATTATTTCCCACAATGTTTAACCATGAAAATCAAAACCTATCTTAATGCATATGACAGGGACTGAACTGTATGAAATTGGAAAAGAATAACTAGCTCCCAAATTTATTTAAAACTTCAATGTAAGACACATGATAGCAAGAAAGGGAGAAGGTATGGAGATTAAAAACATACAATACTGATCTGCACAACGGCATATGAAGGTAGCTTAACCATCAGCATAGTCATCACAACAAAGATGAAGTGGCGAGGGCTTCTGGTAGCTTGCTGGTGGTGGCAAAAATATACTTGTGAGTCTTCACTGAGCCCTGAAGTCAGAAAAGGACAGCACAAAATACCTAAACACATTAATTTGCCTGTTTGGAAGATGAAGGTGATAGAAACTAGTGCAATGGAACAAATGGACCTATCCATCAACTTTTTAAAGTGAGTAAGAGATCATAGCAGTTTCTGAAGTAGTTTATACTCGATGTGATGGAAGAGGAGGGCTGGCAAAATGACAGTGGGATGCAGGGTAATGATATATATTCTGAGGGTTATAAAACTTCACTTGTTCTTACCACAGACCTTAAATGCTAGTCTGAACTCTGGATTTCACTCAAAATTTACACTATATTCAGACCATAAAAAACTCGGCCATGGGTTATTATACTCATTTAACCCGTACCCTGAAATCCTAAAAGTAGACCCAAGAAATACAGCTTCTTGGAGTAGTCTGACTGACCTGCATGATCCAGTATCTTCTAAGGAAATTGTATCCTTCTGCTACAGTTTTTAATTTCTGATGCTTTCTCAAGAGGAGTTCTCTCACACCCTTTTCTATTGCCTACTCCTTCAACTCGCCCACACAGGAGCAGAACAAAATCCACAGATCACACACATATATGTCCTTATTTCATACTTAATTCCATGTGCCAAATTCTTTAATGGATTCTCTGATGTTGAAATCAAGCAAATGAAACAGTAGAGAGGAATTTCAAATAATTACAACTAGGAGACCTCACCCTCTACCTTCAAAATCCTGATTCAAAGGTGACGTACACAGTATTCTCAAAAGACAAGTCTGTGAACTAAATTATAGTTCTACTTGGTACTAAAAATTGAAGACTCAGTAGAGATACCAGTTTGATAGCATACTGATTTTGCCTAGCCTTCATCCTCCTCTTCACTACACCAAAAGTAATAATTAACTGCCTCTCTCTTTCCTGTAGGAGCTAGGAATCTCACCCACATCTCCCTCAGCCCCACCACTGCTAGATGCCTTTTCTTCAAATTGTCTATATGATTAACATAATGAAGTTAAACCCAGAGCAATTGCTCTTACCTAGTATTTAGCTTGAAGGCTTCTGTTTCTATTTTAAACCTGAAGAAGGGCTTGCATGCCCAAAAGCTTGTCGTCTTTTTTCCCATCTATATTTAGTCTAATAAAAAAAAACATTACACATCTCTAAAAATCCTTCCTCATTAGCTAATAGGAACATATGATTAACATAATGAAGTTAAACCCAGAGCAATTGCTCTTACCTAGTATTTAGCTTGAAGGCTTCTGTTTCTATTTTAAACCTGAAGAAGGGCTTGCATGCCCAAAAGCTTGTCGTCTTTTTTCCCATCTATATTTAGTCTAATAAAAAAAAACATTACACATCTCTAAAAATCCTTCCTCATTAGCTAATAGGAACACTTTCCGTTCTATTTTATAATTAACCACAATTTAAAAAAACAATACAAAACCCAAAAATGAATAGCTGACCCCATCTGTTGCTTTTTTGCTTAAATACACATCAGCAACTATCAAATGCATAATGGACAATAAAAAAAAAATTTCTTCAGTATCATATTTTGTATCTAAGAGTTCTCTGTAGCTCTAGAAAAGGGTTAGAGCCACTGATGACATTTCAGTTCATTGTTACAGCTGAGAGTTAGTTCTGTGTTTGCTTTCATGAGTTCAGACTTCATTCTGGCAACTTAAAATTACATGTGTTCCTAAGACAGAAGTGCCTCTAGAGGGTATGAGTTCACGGTTAGATCCACCAATTAATACTGTAATAAAAATACATAGCTTACAGGAAACACAAATTTCATTTATGACTTCATTGCCTGATACAGTAATAAGTATTTCATAGTAACTATGATGAATATAGAATCATAGAATCATTGAGGTTGGAAAAGACCTCTAAGATCATCGAGTCCAACCGTCAACCCAACACCACCATGCCCACTAAACCATGTCCCTAAGCGCCTCATCTACTTGTCTTTTAAACACCTCCAGGGATGGGGACTCAACCACTTC
>NW_008795138.1:7012852-7018450 GCF_000699145.1 Aptenodytes forsteri | reverse complement strand
TCTGCAAACTTACTGAGGGTGCACTCGATCCCCTCATCCAGATCATCAATAAAGATATTAAACAAGACCGGCCCCAGTACTGAGCCCTGGGGAACACCGCTCGTGACCGGCCGCCAACTGGATTGAACTCCATTCACCAGAATAGAACAAAACAAGAGACCAGTGTGATATTTTACGTGTTTGTGCATGCTCAATAGCTATATGAGCTTAAGAATATATTTACCATGTATGACTTTGAAATAGAAAAATATGAAACAATTTTCTGTAGTTTATAAAGTAACAGCAAACATCAGAGGATATTTGTAAACAAATACCAAAATGTGGGATCCTGAAAATAAACTGAATAAACAAATAAATTAAACTTAAGAGAGGAAGGCTATAGTTATTCTGTTAGAAGTGAGAAACTGTTTGAAATTAAACCACTTAAAATTCAGCTGTCTGCATATTGGTATAAATTCAGTTACTTAAATGGCAAACCTAGTGCCATTTGCAATGTCCCAGGGTGTTCTACATCATTTTCATCTGCCACCCCAAAAAGGCAGAGATCTTTTACCAGCCTTGAGTCACTTCTGTTGATCTGTGTAGGTGCCAGCAGATAGGACACAGGGTCAAAAAAAGACTTGCGCCCTCTTTAGCAGCATCTGCAGGACGGATAGGGTATCCCAGCGCAGCTTCAACTACTCTGGTGACCTATGTGTTAGGTACTAAATTGAGCCTGCTGTACCTAGAGGTGAGTTTAACATCTAACATGGTGGTTGTCTTTCTGGTCAGCTTAGAGTGTGGAGCCTAATGAGGTGACCATCTCCTCTGCATGGCCAAGAGCTGGATCTCTCACCAGCCTCTACCAGCTGAACAAACAAGATCTTCAGTAATTAAACTGGGAAATGGAAAGCCTGCTCACTTGTAGACACCTACACTTAGACATATGGATGAAGTCATCACAGCCTGAAACTGAACATTTCCCTGCCAGATGCACCTAGTAAAACTTGAGAAGAATGCTGATACAATCTCTGTTCAGTGAACTACTTAACACATTCCCATGAGGACTACTCAGTAACATTTAATACCATTTCTCCCTCTGCTAAAGCTTTCAAGTCAAACCTTGTGAATGTTTCAATTTTAGGCAGTTTATGAAAAAGTATTTGTTTTCTATGGGTGATATCGAATTCCACAGTATGTGTAAATCCAGTGAGTGATACTGTGAGGATATATTGCAATTACTGTGCTAGCTAGAAGAAAACAGCATACTCTGTGGTTTGTATGGATCTAATTCTTTATATCAGATCAAAATTATAACACTCTTTCTATCTCCAAACCTGGACTTTGCTAAGACAGAACCATGCCAAATGATAATATGCAAAACAACACCAGATGAAACAGCTATGAGTCCAACATTTTCTCTGGCTAAAGAGATTTGAGAACAGGTTTCATGAAAATATCTTTTTTTAGGGAGCAATTTGCAATCATTACAAACACAAGCAATTTGCTGAGGTAAAAGGCCATCATGATGGTGAAGTTCACTTTACGTTTATGCATTAATAGTATCCTGGGGCATATTTATTTAGCAGAAAGTAGGTTAGGTTCAGACTTGCATGTTCTCTAGTCAATATTAAAAATGGTATAGACATACACCTAAAATCCAGAAATTACACCTAAATCCATTTTACCTTTAGGAAAACTGTTCCATAAGAGACTCCTACCCTATTTTTTGAGACATTTTGTATCAAAAAGCTCATTTTATCTTATTTTTTTATTGGTCTCCAAGTCACCAATAGGTGTTATGTTTAAAAAAAAACAATACTTGGGAACTGCTTGTTTAAAATGTATTATATATTTATGGATATACATATATTTCTATATATATAATTATATATAATGTAATAAGGTTAATATCTGAAAAAGAGGAAATAACAAATTGCATTTTGGAACATTCCTATTTTTATATGTAGCTAGAAGGGTGTAACACAATTTAATTCATAGTATTAGTAGGATTTATCCATGCATGTAAAGGAGAAAATCTTAATTAGATATTCATTTATGTACATTATTCTTAGATTTTTGCTGACTTGAGTAGCCCTGTGAGAAGAACATCTGCTTTTTTATGAGATTCCTAATTTGAGTTGTTTCTTACCCAGTGAACACAAAACTCACAATATTAGAGGACAGCTCTCTCAATATGGTTGAAAAGAAGCCATTCCATACATGCTTTAAGCAGCTTTCCTGTTTAAGTGAACTAGGAGGCAGTCACTATTAGCTTCAACCAGGATGTAACAAAACCTATAGGCTAAAACTTTTATACTAGATGTATAATCAGATTAGGCTGTTTTAATTTAAGCACACAGTGTATTCTGTGTGCTCATTCATTCTAGTCTATAAGAAAACAAAAGAATAAATTTTGACTTCCATCTTGAAGCCACACAATATCTCCTACAAGACATATGGAAACTTTTTTTCAGGCTAAGAACTGAACAACTAATTTACTTAATTGTAATGCAGCACCATTATACACAGACAATGCAACTGCCACCTAGACTCACACAGAGACATCCTCCAATGTAAGATATATTTTTGGGGGCAATAGCTGTAAGTGGTATATAATTTGGAGAGAAGCAGGTGGCATCATAGAATAACAGAATAATTCAGGTTGGAAGTGGCATCTGGAGGTCATCAATTCTAATGCCCTCCTCAAATCTGGTCAAATTAGACTAAAGTGTTCAGGGCCTTGTCCAAGTTGGGGCTTTGAATATCTCCAGTCATGGAATTTCCATAGCTTCTCTGGGCACCCCGTTCCTGGGTTTGTCCACCCATGTGACAAAGTATTTTATTATACGTAGTCAGATTTTTAAGTGTTCCAGCTTGTGTCCTATCACTGAATCTTTGAAAGGAGTCCCACTTTGTTTTCTTTACACCCTCATATGAGGTAGCTGTAGACAGCAATGAGACCTCCCATTAGCTTTCTCTTCTCCAGCCTGCACAAACCCAGTTACTTTAGCATCTCCTTATATGGCCCCTAACCATCTAGGCAGTCTCTGCTGAACTCACTCCAGTGTTTTTCCTAGTAAACAACACCAGTACTGGACACTGTATATGTGGACACAGTGCTGAACAGAGAAGTGGGCTCATTTTTCTTGACCTGTTGGCTATACACTTGCTAACGCAACCCAGGATGCTGTTGGCCTTTGCTGCAAGGGCACATTGTGAGCAGCAAGAGTTGATAGTCTGAGGACTGGAAAAACCTTAGCAATCTCTCATCAGCATCCCACATCTGAGCATCCACGAAACAGCAAAACTCCTAGGACTTCAAGTCAGGTTAGCAGATGGTTGCTCCCATCCCCTGCAGGACATAGTCTCCAGTCACTATCATCTGCCACCATGTTTGGTGCAGACACTTGTTTCAACCTCAGCTGACACTGGTGCTTCCATTCTGAGAGCTGTTCCTCCTCACCTGTTGCTAGGGCAATATATCTCTTCTGAAGCTGCAGATATGCAGGTGGAGAATAAGTCCTCTCTGCTGCCAGAAAGTACATACTTCCTGCCTTCCTTGTCATTGTCCCTGCTGCTCCCTTCAGTGTGGTCTCTACCTGTAGCTTATTCCTTGCAGAATGGGGCTCAGGCTTTTGTCTCTGCAGTGTCTCTGCACAGACATTGTTGATTTATGTGTGTTGTGATTTAACTCTGGTAGGCAGCTAAGCCCCACACAGCCACTTGCTCACTCCCCCCGAAGAGGGACTAGGAAGATAATAAGAAAGGCAAAAGCAAGAAAAACTCATGGGTTGCGATAAAGACAGTTTAATACGTAAAGCAAAACTGCCGTGCAAGCAAAGCAAAACAAGGAATTCATTCACTCCTTCCCATCGGCAGGCAGGGGGTCAGCCATCTCCAGGAAAGCAGGGCTCCATCACGTGTAATGGTTACTTGGGAATATAAGCGCCATAACCCCAAAAGCCTCCCCCCCCTTCCTTTTTCTTTCACCAGCTTTTATTGCTGAGCATGATGTCATGTGGTATGGAATATCCCTCTGGTCAGCTGGGATCAGCTGTCCCAGCTGTGTCCCCTCCCAGCTTCTTGTGCACCCCCAGCCTACTCGCTGGTGGGGTGGTGGTAGAAGCAGAAAAGACCTTGACTCTGTGTAAGTACTGTTCAGCAGTAACTAAAACATCAGTGTATTATTAGCATTGTTTTGGTCACAGATCCAAAACATAGCCCCATACTAGCTGCTATGAAGAAAATTAACTCTATCCCAGCCAAAACCAGCACAATGTGATTCTATTAGTCTGTCACCACTTGTTCCCACTTCACTGATGTTACAAGGGAGAAGAGCAAATGAAAGAGTTTAGTTATCTGTTAGATGTGAAACTGTTGACATTGTCATTGTTATCCCTGCAATAAAAAGAGAGGATAAAGAAGACAAAGCATATTCTAGAAATCTAAACATTTATGTCCCTAGAGCAAATGGAAGTGATTAGTTAACCCTTAGAAAAATGGATGGGAAATTGTTTAAGGCATTACAAAGGCAGTAGAAATGACAGACAGTCAAGAATGGTCTAGCTGGCCATAAATTAGAAGACTACCAATACCAGAGGGAGCAAAAGGAGGGGACAGAAAAATCATAACTGTGAAGAGCTCTCCCTATTTCAATAACATTAAGAGCTTCTCTAATGAATACAATTGGCAAGGGAAGTATTTAACAATGTATAGTACTACTTAAGACATATTAGGCACTTATGTTTCCTTATGACTGTTCCTCTGAGGTATTTTGAAGGACAAATGGTCTCTTGTGGCAGGGTAGAAAGAATGTTTTCTCTTTTTTTTTATGAATGTGGCAGAATTAGAGAAATCTTCCTATGTAGATGCCTTATCAGTTGTAAAAGAAACAAAGTTTGCAACTTGCAAAGATGATCTGTCTTTAGAAGACAGATTAGTACAGAAGAAGGACATAGAAATGTGTAGCAGGTCTAACTTCTGCATTAGTGAGGGAACACAAACAGAATCTGGTAGGTCCATACTTATCTACCAGTATAAAATGCATTTTTGTCCTGTACTGCTCTGCAGTTCTTGCAGTTACACAGTGGTTAACTTCAATTCTAACAATATCATTATAGAAATCAGAAACTCAGGCTTTTTCAAAGACCTTCTAGCATGAAAGCAAGCTATTATCATATTGTACTGCCTACTGCTACTGAAGTACTTAGAATCTCTTTTCTCTCTGTTGTGTGTAAGGACAGATGAGACTCCTACAGTGAATGAGACAGGAGGGCATTCTGTCACCATAGTTTGCACAACCTTTCTAGATTTTAGGTGAGGATCACCACTTTTACTTCAGTGTCACCACACTACCTTACCCAAACCCATACTCAGGGGTGACGAGTGGACTGCAGGCTATGCACCCTTGTGGTTTAACCCCAGCCTGCAACTAAGCATCACACAGTTGCTTGCTTACTCTCCCCTGATGGGACTGGGGAGAGAATCGGAAGGGTAAAAGTGAGAAAACTCGTAGGTTGAGATAAAGACAGTTTAATAGGTAAAGCAAAAGCCGCATGTGCACGCAAAGCAAAGCAAGGAATTCATTCACAACTTCCCATCGGCAGGCAGGTGTTC
>NW_008795138.1:6987569-7012761 GCF_000699145.1 Aptenodytes forsteri | reverse complement strand
TGTCCCGGCTGTGTCCCCTCCCAACTTCTTGTGCACCCCCAGCCTACTCGCTGGTGGGATGGTGTGAGAAGCAGAAAAGGCTTTGACTCTGTGTAAGCCCTGCTCAGCAATAACGAAAACATCCCTGTATTATCAACACTGTTTTCAGTACAAATCCAAAACATAGCCCCATACCAGCTACTATGAAGAAAATTAACTCTATCCCAGCCAAAACCGTCACCACCCTGAAGAAAAGCGAGCCCTCTCTCTATCAGAACAGACAGTTTTTTTATTAGTGCATTCATATGCATCTGCACCAATGCAAATTAAGCAAAAAAAAATACCACTGGATCTTGCCTCCTTTCTAAAATCTAGGACAGAGAATGTTATCAGCTGGCAATAAAGCTATAGGGGCCTTTCTTTAGAAAGCATCCAGTCTTGTTGAAAGGGAGAGAGAATTCACCAAAACACTAGGCACTAAATAATTCACCTGATAGTTAAAAAACCCTTCTCCTTATTCCCTGTCTGAATAACTCCCCTTCTTTTTTTCAGCATTGTGTATCATTAGTTCCTGCCTTTTAGACATGGATTATAAAACCTTACCCAGATTATATTAAAGGAATGGTCATGGGACCACCTGAAGAAGGGGTTGGAGAGTGAGCAGAAAGATTTTCAAAGGAATCTAAAGGAAGTAAAAACTGATGAGAGTTTTTAAATCATTATAAAATATACATACAAACACTTCATTGGAACAAGTATGTTAGATTAATACTCTATATTCAATAAATCTAGGCAAGTCTCTGCTGATAAATTTAACTCACAACAGCGTTTTAAGAGACAACGTTCATCCTGGGATGTCTGAATATAGATGTGTGGAAATACAGGATTCTGCAGTTATGGCATTGGAAAGACACATGAATAACTGCAGACAACAACTGCTAACAGACAACACCTAGCTCATGCAAATAGAATTGTCAAATGAAATCTCAGTTTTGTTTTGTTTTGTTTTACATTAATGAAGATTTATTTATTTATTTATTTTGCATATTGTTTATTGTGGTAAGTTTTAATGACCATCAAGAATGCTGCCAAACTGTTTGTGTTACAGGGTCCTTTGGAGATACTAAACATAGAGTCCTGAGGAATTTGCAGGGGATATATTGTTTCTCTCTTTCTATGTTAGTATGTTGAAAAACAATATTGAGCTACTGAACAGTCATAATTTTTTATTCCATGCAATCACTAGTTCTGAAAATTTAGCTTTTAAATGATATTTCTTGGATTTATAGTCTAGATAAAAAAGAAAAAAAAAATCTTTGTTTTTTGAATATTTTTCCAGGCGTAACTTTGCGCTCAGGTCAAGCTTTCTAGAAAGACTCCATATAATTGTTGAACTTGCAAGTGTGATGTTTTAAAGGAGGAAGTTTCTGCTACTTTTTCTTCCAATAGTAGTCTTGAACCTCTTGCCATGTTTATTATACATGTCAGTCAGGTGCACTAGACACCCACCCATAATACTTCTCAATCTTGCTTGCAGGGATACTGTGAGAAGGTGATCTAACCTCAGAGAGCTGCCAAAGTGAAGTTTGGCTGCCAGTCAAGCAAGCATTTAAAAAGAAATATGACTGCAAAGGCCCAAAAATATTTTAAAAAGTGATTGCAAATTAAAATGTCTCCAGCAGATGGAAAAGTGGGACCACCTGGCAATAGGCCAGATATCATTTTTGTTTTGCATTTAAGGTTTTTTGGATACATGCCACCAAACCAAATCCAGCATCTGCTTCTGCGGCTGCTGCAGAGGGCAACAATAATTCCTCAGGCTAAAAGTTGCACAAAAACAAACATCAGAGTAACTCAACTGATAAGTGAACAGTAAGGGACAAAAGACTTCCTATTTTTCACCCTTATGATCTATGAATTGAAATACAGGTAGTGAATTTAAAGAGACCTGATTTAAAGCAAATTCTAGTATCGATAGGAGTTAGTTTTGCACTCTCAAAGAATATTTTCTCATTTTAATTCAGATACACACAGACGTATATGTGCAAAGTACTTAGCATATGAATGGAAAAGAAAAGCTATCTTTCATAAGCCATTCCATCTCCCATAGAATCCCTTTTAACTCTGGGTTTAACATATAGCTCAGCACCCTAGAAATAAAAGCTCTGACTGTGAGATGATTCATTTGATCTTCTCTATTGGTTTGATAAGGCTGATAAGCTGTTTCTTTCTGTAAACTGATTCAAGAAACCTTAAACTAACTGTACTATAAAGAGATCAGTGTGAAGGATGGAGTGAGACACGAGTGGGGTATAGTGTGTGAGATATACGTGGGGTCTTTAGTCAATACCCTCTAAATAGAGTCATACCCATTTTAATTTAATCCAATTGGCTGTCCTTTCACATCGTAAAGTTTTGCTGGCATGCCCCATTCTGTGTGTCATTTTGTAGTCATACCTTATTTTCCATTTTTACTTTGATATTTTTCAAAGCCTTCTTATTAATATTTCAAACCTTTTTGGATCTGTTTAGTTCAAAATGGTAGTCATTGCAACTTTTAGCTCCCTTTTTTTCTAGTTTCCTGCAGCTACTTTCGCAGGTTTGGCATCACTGCTGCTATCAGTGAGTGAGACACAAATGGGAAGTAAATACACTTCAGCACCATCTTGGCTTGAGGATGGCATGCTGCCAGCCTCCTGCTCTTGCCTTTAGTTCACTGAACAGTAACTCAGCCACAATCTGTGATTGAGAAATAAATTTTCCACCTTCATTTATTTAACACTGTTATAAACAGACTCTACACAGAAACCATCCTCAGACTAAATCAGCATAAATTAATATATCAACTTCACCAAATGGCAGATTAGGGAAAAAACATAGCATCTCAGTTGAAGAAATTGAAGTCTATTATTTCCTCCATGCTTGACAAAATAAAGATCATACTGTGTAGAATAACTTTGCATTTTAGTAACCGTGAAAATACTTGGATGATGAAACTATTTCTTCTTTCTACCTTTCTAGATGGACATGAGCAGTTGGTCCACTTTCAGAGGAGGATTGAGAAGAAAACAGAATGGTCAAACTGATATGTCATTGCCTCGAGGGCAAGACTTACGAGGAGAAGCTGAGGTCATTTGGCTTGTTCAGCTTGGAGAAGAGAAGGCTGAGGGGTGACCTCATTGCAGTCTACAACTTCCTCAAGAGGGGCAGAGGAGGGGGAGGTGCTGATCTCCTCTCTCTGGTGACCAGCAATAGGACACGAGGAAATGGAATAAAGCTGCATCAGGGAAGTCCAGACTGGACATTAGGAAAAGGTTCTTCACTGAGAGGGTGGTTGGTCACTGGAACAGGCTCCCCAGGGAAGTGGTCACAGCACCAAGCCTGTCAGAGTTCAAGGAGCGTCTGGATGACGCTCTTAGTCATATGGTTTCATTTGAGATAGTCCTGCGAGGAGCAGGGAGTTGGACTCAGTGATCCTTATGGGTCCCTTCTTACCTGAGATGTTCTATGATTCTATGATTATTTTCCCCCAAAGAAAAAAAAAATATCATGGAGAAGAGCTGCAATATGATGGTTGCTAGACCTTGACTGGGGTCTGAAAGGTGCCCTTTCCAAATTCTGTTTGGATCTAAATGCCATTTTTTCCACTGATGTCTGTCTTGGGTCAGGTCTGAAGAAAAGCAAAAAAATCTTTTTACAAAACAATGACATGGGAGTCTGTTTTCTTTTTTCCCCCAGAAATTTTTTTCTCTCAAATTCCTCCCTCCCCAATATTCTGCAAATAATGTGTAGATTATGGAACTATATGGCAAGTCTGACATTCAAAACAAAGCCTTAAATTTAGGGCTTTTAGTTTACAGCCATGTATATTAAGAGGAGTGTCTATGAAAAACACATCCTACTAAAAAATCAGTTGAAACTGTTCTTTTTCCACATGCATATAAGTTCACATTTCAGCAATTCAGCTTTAGTTAACAGCTCCCCAGTGACCTAAAATTAATTCCACTATACAGATCTTTTACTGCTGACTGCTTAGACCTCCTAAAAGTTCAACGTCATTCTGCCTTTTTCATCCAGAAACACACTTTCTTGAATGTGTAGTTATCAAATAAATCATATTGTTTTGTTTGTGTAGGCACATACCATGGACATCATATTTCTTGTAGTATTTTCAGGGAAATACTAAATTTGAAATGTGAACATGATCTTAAAAACTGAGCTCACTGCTTTCAAAAAAAAAAGTCATTTTTTAATTTTTTTTTAAATTAATTGTCTCACATTTTATCTGTTCCAAACATTAGTAAATTTTTAAATCTCTATTAATATAGAGAATACTTTTGCTGGAAATCTTTCAAAAATCACAGTCAATATTTTCTGTATTAAAAAGTTTTGGTGTTCTTTTTTTTAAGCACTTCAGATAGTGTTCTTCTTACCCGCACATGAATAGGAAACATATCCTTGATATTTCTAGGCAGATACAATATTCTAGAAAGAAGGGGATTAACTAGTAATTTCTTCATAAAATCATTGAAGATGCATTTGATTTTCTAAGAATGAATCACATAATCAAACTTCATTTTAAGATTATAACTTATTAGAAAAATTATCCACATTTTACTTCTCTTATTTCCTAGAAGTTAAAGAGATACTAAATTTGACATTAATAAGAACCAGGTTGTAGTTATTGCTATAATAGGAATGTTATGAATGAAATTAAAAGAGCAAGATAGTTAAATTCAAATAAAAATTTGTATTACAATGTAGACTAATGAACACTTTCTTTTCATAAGTCTTAATGAATTGATTATTTAATAAAACAAATATTGCATAAAATACTGTAGTTTCAAATACTGGAAAAAAATATTTAGTACAGGCATTAAAGCTGAAAAGGAGATATCCTTTCCACATCATCAACTTCTTTACCTGGATAAATAACAAAATACTGGCTTTTGCTTACTATACTATACAACCAGCATTCTTCAGCTTGGTTGATGGCACAAAGAGCAGATGTTTGATTTAAAACAAGGATGTAATGCCATGCCATAGCAAAAACAGGGTGGCTTAAGAAAATGACAGCACTAATGTTCTGCTAGCTTACGCTAATGAGAGTTGGCAACATAACAGTGTATGTCAT
This sequence comes from Aptenodytes forsteri, assembly GCF_000699145.1. Taxonomy (NCBI): domain Eukaryota; kingdom Metazoa; phylum Chordata; class Aves; order Sphenisciformes; family Spheniscidae; genus Aptenodytes; species Aptenodytes forsteri. The sequence goes on along the minus strand of NW_008795138.1, from coordinate 7,007,648 downwards.
TATAAGCTGTCATCACAAAAAATTATGACACCAACTTGCCAGAGCTGTTACATTTACTGAAGCCCTTACTATTTGAGTTATTCTTCTGCTTGCAGAAGGGAACAAAACTAAGACAAAACAGAGAAGTCTTCTAACAGCCATTTAAAAGCAAGATTTTTTCCTGTAATTTTTCTGTTTCTTATACATTCCTGTATGCCATACAGCTTATACACTAAACAAGAACATTAGATTTTCTTGCATACAATGGACAAGATAAGCATATAAGTTTTAATGTAAGAAAAATTCATATTAAAAAATGTAAAATTCAATGGAATCTATGGTGTTCTCAACACCATATACTCCCAGTATACAAGGGAGCACTGTTCACAAAAGCACAAGTTAGGTCTAGATTTGCTAATTGTAGAACTGGAAGAAAACTAGAAATGCCAAACCACAAATCCACCTGAGCCAATTAATCCTGTTGCAACAGGCTCCTGAGACAAAGCTATTTTTTCTGCCATGGCATTATGCCATGTAGACATACCTGCTCACTTGGTGATAATGCGGATATTTCTAGAGCAGTGTTATAAATTTCTCCCCTTTCTAAGATATTCAGAAGGAACAGAGAGAAATTCAGGATAAGAATGCAGAAATGTGTCCTACTTCCAAATCACCATTGCCTCTCAGGGGCTGGTACCGTTCAATACCTTTATTAATGACATAGTGGGACTGAGTGCACTCTCATAAAGTTTGCAGATGACACTAAGCTGAGTGGTACGGTTGATTCACTTGAAGGAAGCAGTGCCATATAGAGGGATGTTGACAGGCTTGAGGAGAGGGCTCAGATGAACCTCATGAAGTTCAACAAGGCCAAGTGCAAGGTCCTGCACCTGGGTTGGGGCAATCCTTAGTATCAATACAGACTGGGGGATGAATGGGTTGAGAGCAGCTGTGCAGAGAAGGACTTGGGGGTACTGGTGGATAAAAAATTGGACATGAGCCAGCAATGTGCACTTGGAGCCAAGAAAGCAAATCATATCCTGGGCTGCATCAAAGGAAGCGTGGCCAGCAGGTCGAGGGAGATAGCATCATAGAATCATAGAATCATTTAGGTCGGAAAAGACCTTTAAGATCATCAAGTCCAACCGTTAACCGAGCACTGCCAAGTCCACCACTAAACCATGTCCCTAAGTGCCACATCTACACATCTTTTAAATATATCCAGGGATGGTGACTCCACCACTTCCCTGGGCAGCCTGTTCCGATCCTTGGCAACCCTTTTTGGTGAAGATATTTTTCCTGTTACTTGGGAGAAGAGACCGACCCCCACCTCGCTACAACCTCCTTTCAGGTAGTTGTAGAGAGCGATGAGGTCTCCCCTCAGCCTCCTTTTCTCCAGGCTAAACGACCCCAGTTCCCTCAGCCGCTCCTCATAGGATTTGTGCTCTAGACCCTTCACCAGCCTCGTTGCCCTTCTCTGGACACGCTCCAGCACCTCAAAGTCCTTCTTGTAGTGAGGGGCCCAAAACTGAACACAGTATTCGAGGTGCAGCCTCACCAGTGCCGAGTACAGGGGCACGATCACTTCCCTACTCCTGCTGGCCACACTATTGCTGATACAGACCAGGATGCCATTGGCCTTCTTGGCCACCTGGGCACATTGCCGGCTCATATTCAGCTGGCTGTCAACCAGCATCCCCAGGTCCTTTTCCGCCCAATTTGGGGTTGTCTGCAAACTTACTGAGGGTGCACTTGATCCCTTCGTCCAGATCATTGATAAAGATATTAAACAGATAATTCCTCCCCTCTATTGCACTCTCATGAGAGCCCCACCTGGAGTACTGTATCCAGTTCCTGGGTCCCCAGTACAAGAAAGACATGGACCTGTTGGAGCAGGTCCAGAGGAGGGCCACAGAAATGAGCAGAGAGCTGGAACACCTCTCCTATGAAGAAAGGCTGGGAGAGTTGTGGTTGTCTAGCCTGGAGAAAAGAAGGCTACAGGGAGACCTGACTGTGGCCTTTCAATACTTAAAGGGGGCTTACAAGAATGACGGAGAAAGATTTTTTTAATAGGGGCTGTAGTGACAGGACAAGGGGCAATGATGTTAAACTGAAAGGGGTAGATTTAGATTGTATATAAGGAAGAAATTTTTTACAATGAGGGTGATGAGACACTGGAACAGGTTTCCCAGAGAAGCTGTGGATGCGCCATCATTGGAATTTTTCAAAGTCAGGTTGGACGGGGCTTTGAGCAATGTGATCTAGCGGAAGATGTCCCTGTCCATGGCAGGAGTCTTGGAACTAGATGAACTTCAAAGGTCCCTTCCAAGCTAAACCATTCTATGATTCTATGATTCTATGATCACTGTAGCTTTATTTAAAGTATTGTGGCAATGATGCTGTATAATTGTACTTCTACAAAAGGAAACTCTGATGCAGCAACAAAGCATGGCTTTGGCTCCATGTTTTATAAGTATCAAGTCTTGTACTGATCCATGCTTATTTCTTACGTGTCAACTATTGCACTAAAGTACACAGAAAAGGAGAATGATTCTATGCTTTGATTTGTCCGATTAAGTCTTTTTATGTTTTTAAGTCTGCAACATATGTCAGAAGAAAAAGGAGTCTGAGGACTTAATGATGTGTTTATCTTAATGATTAACACTTTTAAGGTATACTTCCCTACTGGAAAAATAAAGCTTGCTTACTTATTACCGTAAGAAAAAAACCAACAACAAAATAATAAAAAAAAAAAGACAGTGCTGGATAAATGAAGCTCATTTCTTCCAGATTTAAAAAATGTTCCAGGTGAAACATATTTGGAATGATAGCCAGGGCTTAGTACATTTTATGAATACCTATGCTTCAGTGACAGACATTTCAAAGGGTATCTTTTTCATGCTTGTTATGAACTGTAAAAAGATAACCAAGAATCTTACTACAACCTGCATAATACAATCCTTACATATGAGTGTGGAAAATAGCTACCAGAAGTTTTAAGGGGGGGAAAAAAAAAAAAGCACCTAAGCTGAAAATATTACAAGATACAATGTGATGTGTAGGACTTACCTGTAAAGCAGTATTCAGTGTACTGACACTTACAAAATTACACAGCCACATTTCCCTTGATATTTTATACAGCAACTAGAAAAAGCTCTAAAATCTGTGCAAACACAGTACTCATCAAAATACTATATCCAATTGACATTTTCTTAACTTTATTAATCTCAGGCACATGATGCTGATTATTTGCAGATCATTATTAGACAAAGTTGATAGTAATAAATCATCTTCATCTCTGGTTGATTTATAGATGACCCATATGACAAATTCTACACATCATTTTAGTCTTAACAAAAGAAAGAAATTAGAAACAACAGTCATCAATTCTATTAACTGAACACCCTAAGCTTGATGCTGTACATTTTCCAGTGACTTTTGTAAAAATTTGAAGTGGGATTAATTTTACCTACCTTTAGATTGCCACAGCATATATGTGTCTATGTCTGAGACAGAAATCTGGTCTTTTCAGTCAGAGGAGAAAAATAAGAGATTTATCAGAGCTTTTTTAAATGTTAGTTAGAAATTGTACCCTGGAAGTTGTTGTTTCATTCTTTTGATTATAAGGAAAGTGAAGACTCCTAGCTCACATGGAGAATGAATAAAGAAAACACTTGAAGAGAAGTATAAATGCTTTCTTTAAATTGGTCTTCATTACTGAAAAGAGCATTTATGTATGTATTTATTACATGTATTTACTTTTTGCAAGATATCCAGCAGGGAAAACATTCTCAAAAAACAGAGAAGTTAAAAAGGAAGATACGTCCAATGCTCTAAATCTTTACAAGTGTGCTTACCGTTACAAACCAGAGTCCCACTGAAACCTTAAACATCTTAGTTGTGTGCAAAAATGTTGACAAAACAAAGTTGTTCCCCCCAATCCCATCAAGCTCAGCAATTTTACAGCATTGAAGCTCCTATCATGCCAGTGAAGAAACCTGAAGAATACTGTCTTTCTGTAAAAAACTATAATGTCTATTTAAATTAAGCTATTATAGTAGGGATTTGGAGAAGATCAGCATTATATCTCTCTAATAAAGTTTTTAATAAGTTTGAATAATTGAATGAAGGGCAGAAAAAGAATGTTCTGTTGTATGTAGGTAACATTGAAAATGCCTAGATATGCCTATCTATTAATGTATTTTTATAACATTATCTCAGTGAAGGAACTCTGTGTGTGTGTGTATGTATGTGCATTTAAATCACATAAATAAATGAATGTCCCGCCTGTAAGTAAAGGATTACATTGAGAAATATTTATGTTGATGTTTTTCAGTTTGTAAAATTCGTGTTTAGTTGAAGAAAATAGTGTTCCATGCCAATGGCATAAAATAAACAAAGACATAGTTTCTAAATGAGACAGAACAAATTAATGCTTGAACCAATAGTAACGAGAAGCAGCAGGTTTGCTTAAGAATATAGAGACTTTGGAGGTTTAGGTATTGACGTATGAGAAAGAGAAAACAAAAAACAGCAAAGTTAGAGGTGGACTCATATAAAATGACTTTTTTTCCCCAGTAAATGAGATAAACAGTCTTTGTGAAAATTAGCTTAGTTTTAATGTATCATATAAAGGTCATTGGGGTTTTCTTTTCTTTTTTTTTTTCTTTCTCCACTTGATTGCCCCTTTAACTTGTGTCTCAGCAGAAAGGTATACCACTTGATCATGCTAACAGGATCAGAAAACTGAGTTTACTCCAGTGAAAAAGAAATGTAACATCTGGACATCAAACAGCATTTTAAATGACTGAAGACACCAAGCACTTCTGAGACTTCAACATGACTCACAAACATATCAAGAAGGCAGGACAGATGGAAAGGAATAATGACTACAGGCACTGCTCTTCTGCTAGTGCCCTGTAGACTCAATAAAACATATTTTGGCCCTCTGTAGCCTAAGGCATCAGCCATGACTTATCTCTTTGTGACAGAAGAGAGCTTCATAAAAAGCAGAGCTCAGATAACCAAAGGGGATTATTGGACACACTTGCCTAAAAAAAGGAAATGAGAGACATAGTTGACCTCTGAGACTAGGTAGTATAGTTCCCAAATCAAAACAAAATACTATGCAAAATGTTAGATTACTTGGGCGCAGGGAAAAAGTTCCCTTGTTCTGCCTTCTGGGCTTGGAAGAGCTGAGCTCCTCATGATTCCTGACCTACTGCATAATCATAGCTCGTGAATGTGAACAACCATCAGTCTGGAAAATACGAAATGGGAGCTGGAAGAAAGTTAACTGGTAGCATCTGGAGTTTCAAAACTCTCGTCAGAAGATGGGACAGAACTTAGTGAAGGTGGGACTGTTTCAGTTAGCTACTGCAAATTTTTTGTTAACACCAGCACCTCAAAATTATTGAACATTTTGGAACTATTGGACACTGAGTTTTTGGGTACTTTGATTGGACACATATTTCCCTGTGTTATTTATTATAAAAATGTCTCTATCAACATTTCATTTAATTTTTTTTTATTGGCTTGTTTTCCTATCATGATTAGCGATAGTGATCACTTTCTTACCTAGTCCATTGCATCTAAGATTCTCAGAGATGCATTGCTTTTCTAGGCTATGTATTAGAGGCAAAAGAGTTTCCTTGGTCATGAACTCAGCTTTGTTCTGCACTCTTTTGAGAGACTTCTGAGGTCCTAGAAAATATTTTCAAACTTCTCCTTACTTGTGTTGGATCCCTGAACCTTCAGGTGTAGAATTTTTTGCTGAGATGTTATTACAATTTATTTCATTACACATTTTGATATATATTCTAAATATAGTTTATATATGCCTATAGTGGGGATAAACTTATTCTAAGCAATGTATTTTACACATTTACTTTTATTCATATACTATTTTTATTTCAGTGTTACTACAAAAACTCCTGACAAGGACCAGTTTGTGCACCTGTGTACAATGGTAAAAATAATTAATTAAATAATATTCCTATTTTTATTCAGAATAGTAAACCATTTATCTTCCGATGCAATGATGTCCACTACTCCCATGGGAATTTCTGTGGAGCTTCTTCCTTTTCCACAGTTTTTACTTTCTTTTTTATGGTTCTTGCGCTGTTTCTAGACTGGAAATGGGTCTTTGTCTTACGCTGCATTATGTATCAGAAATACTACACCTATACTAGCAGATAAAACAGTCCAGAGACCATTTGATACCCCTTCAAGTCAGCAGAATGGTGTAACTCATGTCTGAACAGCTACATTTTATGGCAGCATCCAAATTGTCTACCACAAATGAAATCGCCTGTGGGAGATTGCTAGTTTGTCATGGGCCATAATGGTACTGATGTCCATGCTAATAATTTGATAAGATAAACAACCATGTGCCAGTGCTTAGACTGTGGTCTGGCCTTTTTAATTCATAGATGTAACTGAAATGTTCCACCATATGTGCTGTTTTGTGAACCCAGTGTATCTTGCTGTCTTTAATACTTTTGATTCTTTAGAGTACTATAGCGGCTAATGCACAACTTTCAGGGTAGTCAAGCTAACCCTCATCCAGAAAGATTTTCTCAAGGACTAATCTTCTAACTAGCTATTAATTAGTCTCAAATATATTTAAGATACTTTCAATTTTGACTGTTATTTTTTCCTAAACCTTAACAGTTTTTAATTTTTTTTTTTTCAGATTAAAATCCTCTCTTGTTTTGTATTCCTCACGTATTATGGATTCATAGTTAAACTCCTCTGCCAGAATTAGCTGAAACTATTAAAAACATTAACTTGTTTTCCAATGAATGGATGCTTGTCAGAAATTAAGTTACCTTCCAGCTGTCTTTTTTCCTGCTGGCACCCACTCTTTACTTAGTGAAGTGCTTTTTCATATCTTTTGGATTATCCCTGATTTATCTAAAAATTTGAAATTTGTTGAGTTTTTAAACTACTCCCTCAAACTCCTTTGAGTCTCACATTTATCTGTTGGGGGGGGGGTTGTTTTTTTGTTTGTCTGGGGTTTTTTTTTTCTTTTTCTTTTTTTCTGGTTCATTTTAGTTCTGGTACTTGATTTTGTTTGGTTACCACTAAGACTTCTGAAAGCTGCCAGGTCTGCCTTCATTCAGTGTCTGAGATCCAGCTAGTAGGAAAGACGGGTACAGAGAGTTCAAATAAAGCCTTAAGGTGCAAGAGGGTTTAAAACACCTGTGAGAAGATACTTGAATTCAATGTGAAAGAAAACAATACTATTTTATATATAAAAATGTAAAGAGGAGAAAACAGAGTCAGAACGAAAAAACCCCACTGTTTACAAAATAGTTGCTGGCTCAAGATGAAGACATTTGTGGGAAATGAGAACAGGAGTCAGGGTACCTTAAAGATTAATGTTATGATGAAATTTGCTGTGAAAGAGAAGGTGCCAATCCTATGCTATTTCTCTTTGAGAAATGGAGGAGGAAGAAGAATGAGACAAATACTTTTTTTTTTTTTCCAGATAATAATGTGTCTCCTATTGTCTATGTAGTGATATCCCAGAAACTGATCTGATATACACCACCTACATGCAGATGGCATCCCTGATTCTTTTACACGTGTTGTGGTATGCCAGTATATCTCATATACACTTCTGGCAGCTATAACTGCCCATTAGCTTAGCTTGATTTTTCTTATAGTCAGATCCCTTAACAACTTCAAATGGCTTGTTTATAGAACAGTGACCACATTGTCAAAGGAACTTTCATTCCATGCCAGAAAACAATCCCTAAACTGTTGTCTTCCCACAATACATGAACCTGGTTCAAGCTTAGGATAAGTAAAATTGATATTAAGTTTTTGTTATAGCTATCCTTCCCTTCTTTGCTGGTTTGTTTGTTTTCTTAAGGTAGAAGTTTTATATCTTTTGGTTCTGTAAGGCCATAGTGAAGCACTTTGTTCCAGTGGGAGGAAGACTGTCCCCTTGAGACTTGCACTTACTTTTAGCCTGCAGAGCTATGAGGTACTGGACTGTAAAGCTGTGACATTTTTATGAATAGAAATACTATTTTAGGTTATTTAAAGACATTTCTGTGGCTCCCTTTGGGCACTGTACAGTCAAACTAAGAGTCAAAAATAGATCCAATTAAATTTTTAAAGACTGAAACGTTTGCAATTTCTTTGCTTATGCTAAGAAAATCCAATGTCAGGTTGTAAATACATGTGGGAAATGGGCATCTCAGCTGAACCAAAATACAAAGAGAAATAAAGAAAACAATTTTAAAAAAGTAACCTACTCTAAGATCTATCCCAAATGTCAAGGTAAATATAGTTCTTAAATTCCTTTATATTAGAGTAAATATATATAAATGTTTTCTTCTTCCTTTATAGTACAGATATAAACCTCCCCCCAATCTGTTTTTCAAGGTCAAAAAATCCATTTGAGAGAAGATGCAAAAAGATACTCCAAAGGAGGCTACTCTATAGATACCAACCCAAATATTATCCACTGAGGATTAGTCCCAAAAGACTATTTAAGGGCCAGAAACAAAAACTTTAGGAATAACTTCACACCTGTACTACAAAACAAATAAACAAACAAGCATGCACCTAATTCTTCTGTAAAACTCAGTATGTTTCCCTACTCTTTGGTCTAAATTTGAGTAACCTAGCTATAACATCTACCTAGTCCTGTGCCAAGCATAGTACAGGCTAATTTGGTTACAACAGTCCAAATATGCAAGGTCCAAAATCCAGTTGCCTTCATCTGAGCAAAACTAATGAACTAGAGCAAGCTCTTTATAAAATATGATGGGAACAGATACCTTCTTTTTCCTACAGAAGGCTGGCAGTTGTAGCTCTCGCTAACAAAGTGGAAAATGAAGATTTGAGGACTTCTAAGATCTGAAAAGAAAAAAAAAAATTGTTTCCCATATAGTTCACTCACATATGAGAGGAAAGAGATATAATCACTAGGTTTTAGGCATTTCTGGTTAGGAGCTACTTTTCAAGACTTCTGTTGAATCTCAGCCTTGGTGCAAAACCACAGATAAGATCAAAGAGAAGGAGGGAATGCAACTGTGTACTGAAATGGCTGGAGCATTCAGCCATTCAGAAGCCAAGGCTCCAGTCCCTCTTTTCAGCACCTTTTATGCATTTCTTCTAAAATAAAAATGATTGAATAAAATATATCTCTAAAATACCCCAAACCAACCCTCCCTCCCCAAAAACAAGCAAGAGATACAGGTAATGCTGAAAGCGGGCACTTGAAGACTTCCTACATTAATGCCCCAGACACTAAAACACAGATACTTCCAAATTTTTTGTTTTGGTTTCCAGATCTTGCTGTTTCTGCCGTACCATGCCTCATATTCATTTGCTGGAGTAAAGGATGCCCTGACTATCCAAAAGATCCTAGCTCATGGGTAATGGATATTGTAGGTCTGAAATTCATTAGCTGGAACAAGTTCTAGAATCAAGATATCTGTTTCCAATGTATGTACTCCTGCCCACTGGATTATTTGAAAGATGAATGGTAACACTACCACAATCTTTTAAAATGGATCCACTTGTGCCTTCCAAATTCATGTACCAGTCCTTTGGGGAAGATTCCAGTTTATGTGTCATGAGTGGATGCAGAAGGCTAACACATCATTCCTATGTAATCCTTAACATTTTCTTTGCATCTTCGTAGCATTAAATCTTCTCTTCTCTTCTCTTCTCTTCTCTTCTCTTCTCTTCTCTTCTCTTCTCTTCTCTTCTCTTCTCTTCTCTTTTTATTGAGTGGTGAGGGAAATGGCCTAGAGGAAGTACGACCTGCACATAATATCTAAATGCTTAACTCTTGCTTCTCTTTACCTTCATGAAAGGAATCTAATATGTAAATTTTCAGTACTGACCTTGCATGTTTGCACATTACACTTGTTCCTCACATCCTTGTATTCCTGCTTTGTATCGTAGCTCCAGTCAGCTTCCCTGTTATCCTCTTTTCTGTTAAAGTAATAAATTTCATTTGCTTCTGGTCAAACTTTTTTTAGTCTAGTTTCTAACAGCTAAGTTTTAACAGTCCTTATCTGGAGTTATTAGCAAGAACTCACTGTTAATACCTATGGGTAAAACAATTCCTAAGCATAGCCAATGAAATAATCTTGAAAAACTGTCACTGACATTTACTAGTACAGGTAGAAAAGCTACATTTGCTCCGGTTTTTAATGATGGATATGATTATGATAGCATACGTTAACTGACAACCTAAAATATACGTAATAATTATTTACTCAGAATGAGCCACCAATATAAGTTGTGAAACACAAATGTTATCTGTATTAAATGTAAGCAATTCTAAAACTACACATTAGGTAAGAGGTTGTAAGATTGAAGCTGATAGCCTTAACAACTATACTAGAATTCATTCTGTAGCTATAATAGTGCCACACAGCTGAAACTGAAATAATAGCCTGAACAAACAAATGAACAAAGAAAATTCTTTTGATTACTATTTGCTATAGCATGCAATGGATGCAAAACAATATTTTTTTTTTTTTTTCCAAATGTATCTCTCGGTACTTCTAACAGGTATTCAGCAATAGATAGTACACATTTAAAATCTCATTACAATGTATTGTATTTCAAATAATTTTTCTGTGTTGTTAAAAGAAAAAGAAATAAAACCAAAAAAATAAAAGAGACTTTAAATTCTTAGCAACTTTTACAAAATAAACTAGCAAGTTACTATATCAATCTTTGGGTGCATAAAATCTAAACCTGAATTTCTTTCACTTTATGCAGGATTATGTTCTTTCCCTTTAGGCTACAAAACCCATTGAGATCAATGGGAAATTTGATAAAGTTTAGCTCAGGTCCTTTTTATGAACATTATAGCAATAAGATTTTATGGTGCTTGCACAAAAGCTAATAAAAATAAGTTTTGAACTTATTTTCCCAAATGACCCACAAACCTATCATCTGATCCTTGAGAAAGCAATGATTAAATCAGCAGATAAGAATCTTACCATCTGCTTTTTAGTCCAGACCACACCTGTCTATACAGTGAGCCAGACATGTGGCTTGTGCAAATAATTGTAGATCAAATAAATTCAGGTAGCTAAGTCAATCATACTAGCTGAGGATTTGGCTCCATAACTTGCATTAGTATTTAAGTGCAAGAGGAGTTATACATATATTCACTTAAAATAATTTATGATTCTGGCTGAGCTGTTGTTACCCTACATAATTGATGTAAACTTATTTTTAGTGATTTTTTTTATTGGTAAAGAAAGAAGTTGTCTTTTATAATAAATGTGGATTTGAAGAGCACATTGGGTTTGATAATTTCCTTACCTATTTGATGCATTAGCTTACTGGTACTTGACAGCAATGGGAACTACGATGTCTCAGGTGATATATTTTTTCCACACTCATTTCAGAACCTTGCAGCTGGAAGCACTCTCAAATGCTTGTAATGTTAGCAGTTCATATTTTCTTTTGTCTCATATTAAAGGCCATAACACACTCAGGAGCAGGGATATGGGCTCACTGATATTGTTACTCACTTCCCAGGGAAAGTGTTCATCTCGTGCTGACCTCCATCAGAGTCACTCTGTTTTTTAGCTTATTCCCTCATGAGCTAAGAATTGGTCCTGCAAGTACTAGCAAGCTGCACTGTCATGTGACATGCATTCTGACATTTCCCTCCTTGGGCAATCTTTATACTTTTCAGTGTCTCTCACTTTAATTCAAGCTGTCTTTTCAAGAGCCAGAAGTGCTGGTTGACACTTCTGCTTACACCTTTCTCTATTTTTGGAACTTATCAACGCTATGTGATTTTAAAATGTATATTCAAACAAGGCCGTATCAAGGATTGTAGCATGTTCAGAAAGTGGAACAAATTCCCAGCAATCTTTCTGCTTTCTTAGAATTACCTGCAGACACATCATCTTCACTACTTTCAGGCCTATTAACCCTCACTGATGCAAAATTGTCTTAGGGTCAGTGTATACGAGACCTGGATTCACTGTGCAGAAAGAACAGAATATAAGAAATTTCCTGCAAGAAGTGGATGAACAAGAGCCTCCACAGTGAGATCTCAGGGGCTCCTTGCAAACTACTGCGGAACATGCACAGCCTAGACAAGGAGTAATTGGACATTTGAACAAAAGGTCCACACTAAAACTGCTTGCAACGAAGACATGTCCAGCAACTGCATTGCAATCTGTACTCAACTTCAAGATCTCCCTGCTACAGCGACAGAAACGTTGCCTGTTGCTCAGGTGCTGTTCCTAGGCTGATGTATAGAGACTCCCCTCTCTGGAGAGATATTGCTCTTCAAGGCAAGGCTATCATTGTACAGCCAGATGAGGAAGGGCACTTCTCACATGTGGCTTTTCCCATTGTACACATGCACATTTTTCATATCTTAACTTCTTATGAACAAGCTAACCTAAAGTCTATGACTTTTCTTCCTTCATAAGCATTGAAATATCTTAAATATTATTTGTACTGTGAGTTGCTGTTATTACTTGGCCTATATACAGATACAGATTTATCCCTATTGGCACTGTTCTGTGCAGTACATATCATCATGCATCATTTACTGAGGTCATAAATTTCACCATGTTCCCCATTTAGACCAAAACAACTTATCCTTGTAGGACACTGGGGTATGTCTTACTGGGGAAGAGGCCTTATTCTTCCATACAGGATGCTCCAGGAAAAAAAATGAAACAATCCTCCAAATACAAAAGGCAATCATTAATTAACATTGTGATCTGAAAATATGTGAAATAGGTTCTTTTCCTGCACAAAGAAAAGAAAGCCAGATTCCTTGCAATTAAAACTGGTCAAGTAGTACTAGTGAATCCAGCACTTAAATTATTTAGTACTGTTATGCACAAGCTATTCTTAAAGCTTGTGATGTCTTTTGTTCATTGGCATTCAAACTTTATGAGAAGAGCAATTGTTCTGTTCTGCGGGTTGCTCATAAACTGTTGATAAATTGATTACTTTGACTCTGTAAAGTATTATTTGAACTGCATGATAGATCACTGAAATTTCTGCTTTATAACATAAAACAAGTATTGAACAGCAAACAGCTTATGGAAAATGAATACACAAAACTAGAACAAGTTAGTAAGTTAAATATTTACAAGTTTAAAACATCTGATAATCATCTGAATATTGATGACTGTTCTGATCCAGCAAACACTTACTTGCATGCATATTAACAGACATATTTGCTTGTATTATTTGGTAGTCTTTAACTTTCATGGGTAGATTCCAAAATCTTTCTTTGTCTCCCCTATCATCTGATCTCAGAAATGGTGTTTTAGTTACACCTACGCTACCTTTATAGTCATAAGCAAACCTGTATGTATCAATAATTTTCTTCTCTTCTGTTGTATTTCCCTTCAAACCTTCCTTTCCCCAGGGAGATGACAACCTTTTTTTTCTCTGCAGTCTAAAACAGGCAGAGGTTTTCCTTTCAGTTTTTGGCTTTCCAAGGATTGATGTTCACAATTTCTTTGTTCAGGTGAATATAGAAGGAAACTGCTTTTGGCCCATCCAGCAATTTTCTCTTCAGAAAGATAATAACTATCTAGCTGTTGGCCTTCATTTCTTTGTTTTAGCAAGCTACCAAAAGTATGACTGTCCTTTCTTCTGAAATAATCAGCTGTTGGTTAAAGAAAGAAGAAATATCAGGAAATATCAAGTAGGGAAACCTTTAAAATATATGAACACATACACATCACATGTTAACTTGAACAAGTGATGGCAAAAAGATTAAGCAACTCCGTCCCTACAGGAGTCCAAGACATGAACTTAAAAGCTAATAGCTTCCAGACAGGACAAGAAACTTTTTCCTATTGCAAAAGTAATGCATGGTATGAACTTAAGGAAAGGACACCAATGTGACTTTCTATATACAGGGTACCAAAAAAACCTGAGAAGGAACCTGAGAGAAGAGAAAATAAAAACCCCACAAACCAACATATCCATGTCTCCTTACACCTAACAACGTTCAAATAAAACACACAGGCCTGATTGTTCCTGTGGCTATATAGTATTTTGGTTCAGAAGAAAACAAAAAAAAGGGGTAAAAACAAGCCTTTTCTGTTTTTCCTTCTCTTTGGGAAGGCTCAGCTTGCATTTCAACAATAGGAAAAAAATAGGCCTCAATTCCTGGTGGTAAATCAGTTGGCCAAATGCTTTGGAGTTACTTATCTGCTTCAAAATAGCATAAGGCAAGCCTAAAATGCAAGCAATCACAACGTGGACTTTTACTATCAACAACACTGAAGGACTGCTGAAACAGGATCAGTTCCATTTCCTGATTTGATAATGTATGAGCACAAATGTACTAACGGTAACTCATTCTTTCTAAGACTTCTCTTGGATAAATTCCTTTTTTTTTTCTTTTTTCTTTTCTTTCTTTTGTCTCTTCACTATTGGCATGAGAAAACTTTATTTTACAGCCCTGGGAAATATCTGGCCATCTTCAGCCAATGTCCCCACCTCATAGACTGTCCTCCAATGTGGGGACATAGACTACCTATCTAGCAGCTAGTCTTTCATTTTCCATCTTTAATTTTCCACTTTGTTCGGCTTTCAAAGTGCTCAACATTTGCTGTCCACTGTGTTATGCAACATATTCTCTAACCAGTGGTGCTGGAATAAAAACTCTGAAGTGATGATCCCAAGGTAAGGATGCAAATACAAGGTTGCAGTGTTTCCCCTTGGGGTGTGAGTGTGTCACAGGGGTGGGTTTCACTAGCAGGGAATGGCATGCTTGCTTTTTTTCCTTTTCAGTTACATCTGGGCAGCAAGTTAGGTAGGAGGATATTATTTTATTCAGATGTAAGGGTTACTTTATGAACCAAAACCAGATCCTGGAAACAGAAGGCAAAAATATTCTCAGTCACACTGACATGATGGAAGGACAATCTCAGCAGTAAGGTTTATTACCAGACTTGGTAGTCCTTCCTAGTCCCACAGGTTAGTTATTGTGAAAAGAAAGAAAACCTCTGGCAATAAAGTTGGTATATTCCTTGCATACATTGATGAGGACCGCAGTTTCTCACTATCTGAAGTATCTCACCATGAATCCTCATTCAGAGAATGCCAGAGTAGTTGCCCAGGGAATGAGAGGACTATTTTGCAGCCCACCAAAGTATTTGGTACTGGTAATCTGAGGGAAGCACAAAGTTGCAGCAACATGAACATAAAAAAGGGATCAAAGTGATTGTGCCTTTTTCCACGTTTGAATATCAATATGGTCTTGTGTCATTACAGCTCTCATTTAGCATGCTGACCTAGCCAAATAAAGAGGAAAAAACTTAAGACATATCGTTTTACATGAACTTCTCCCTCTGTCATCTTGAGTGACCCAAATCAAGTAGAAAGCTCCACTTCACAGAGAATGACCTTTGATGACACTGCAGTTTTTAAAAAGCTAGGCTTGACTAGGTCAGTGATGTATCAGTAATGTTTGTAACAACAATCTAGTCTTAAGATTCAATTGTTGTTTCATTGAATTATTTAAATTTTCTGAAGGAATCAGTAATCTCCCACGTTCTCCTGGATTAGTGGTTTGTTTTCAGAGTTCCAGGTCAGCAATAAATCTTTGTGAAGAAACAAACAAACAAACAAACAAACAAAAAACCCACAATAAATATCTCTGGAAAAGGAAGAGAAAAAATATATTTAAAAAAAAAAAAATCACATCTGCAATGTGGAAGTATTTCTTTGTATGAAGAGATGCTCTAATCACATTAAATGACACTCAGTGATCCCAAGATCAAGATTCACTTAAAAGAACTGTCAAGAGGCTACTTCAAGGGACTCTAGTGGGAATTCATAAGAGGGCGAGGAAAGTGGTGAGGAGTGAAAAAATGATTTTGCATTCAGTCCTTCTGTCTCAGAGGAATAGAGCCAGACTTGCACAGAATGAGCAATATGCTGATTAACATAAGGAATGGCTCCTCTAACAAGACCATTCACTTTTAAACAAGCACTAGGAACTACCTCGTCCTTCAGAGGGCAAACCTTCAATGTCTTCTTTTCTAAATTTAGGGTACTTATGCTTCATGGTAAAAGAATTGTTTCAGGCCATCTCAGCTGCAAAGGGCTTTTTAATCCACTATGTTTTGAATACACTTACACATAGATTAAGTGATTACTGAAGAAGTTATTATTTCCCCCTTGAACTCTTTCCTAAATGAAGCACAAAACCTGCAGTTAATCTTGCAGAGGTCATTGAAGGGGCTCTAAGAGGATCTTATCATAGCACTGTCAGCTTCTGCTGGTTTCACTTTTCCCAGTCAGAGAAGCCACTGAAGATGAAATGTCTGTTTTTTCTTCCCAGCCAGTTTGTTAGCATAAACAGCTGTCCAACAAATCCCCCCAGCCTTCTTCTCAAGGCTGAACAATCCTTCACATTTTTTATGATAATATTAGTTTGGTTTAATGTTTTAGTTTCTATTCATCATTCATCACTTGTTTTGATCTTCTAGTAAATGGAGTTTCTCTCTCCTGTCTTCTATCCTCTTCCATCCACAGAAACCTCACTTCTATCCTTTTATTAGCCTCTAGTCTTCCAAGCAGAATGGGTCTCTAAATATCCAAAAATCCAGACCACAAATATTTGTCACTTTCTGAAGAAAGTATTGCTCTATGGAAGGTAATGCATCCTGACTACTATTCTGTGATTTGTCTGATTTAACCAAAACCTTGTGGTTTAACACCAATAGGCAGCTAAGCCCCACACATCCACTTGCTCACGGTGGGATGGTGGAGACAATTGGAAGGATAAAAGTGAGAAAACCCGTGAGTTGAGATAAAGACAGTTTAACAGGTAAGGCAAAAGCTGTGCGCACAAGCACAGCAAAATAAGGAATTCATTCACTACTGCCCATCAGCAGGCAGGTGTTCAGCCATCTCCAGGAAAGCAGGGCTCCATCATGTGTAATGGTTACTTGGGAAGACAAGCGCCATAACCCCAAACATATTCTGTTCCTTCTTCTTCCCCAGCTTTTATTGTTGACCATGACATAATCTGATATGGAATATCCCTTTGGTCAGTTGGGGTCAGCTGTCCCAGCTGTGTCCCCTCCCAATTTCTTGTGCACCCCCAGCCCACTCACTGGCAGGGCGGTGTGAAAAACAGAAAAGGCCATAACTCTGTGTAAGCACTGTTCAGCAATAGCTAAAATATCCCTGTATTATCAACACTGTTTTGGTTACAAATCCAAAACATAACACCATACAAGCTACTATGAAGAAAATTAACTCTATCCCAGCCAAAACCAGTACAAATCTCCATCCTTTCAATTGATAATCAGGCACTGGGGAGACAGAAGAGGGTCAGCCTTTCCTGGCACAGGAATTTGCTGGAATATAAATATCACTTAGGTTTAAAAATAAGGAACTATTGAGACCTAAGTTCACTGTGTGTTAAATGGTTAAGTATCCATTAACATATATTTTGTTAGCTGGCATTTGTAGAAAGTTTGAATAACCTGTAGGAAATTAAATAAATTAAAAGCATAGTGATAAATTGAAGTAATGAGAGGTATAGAGTACATGAGGGGATAAAAAATATTTCATGTATCACAGTTATTTCTCTCCCTATGCAGCAGCAAATTTCTCACTTTTCTTTACATTTCTGTGGTAGTGTTACAAATCTAAAATTGACATATTCACAAATGTTTTCAATTTTCATTGTCAGGAGAGGAAGTATGCTGAGACTTAGGAGGAGCTCAGCTAGCCAATTTTTAGATTTAGATTTGAAGGTATTTTATATGATAAATGTATTCTGTCTTGGCTGGTACATACCCATTTAGTAGTCTAATCTCAGGGACAAAGCAACTTAAAATACTTGATGGACCACATAAGATGAGAACTAATTGCAGTGGAAAGCTGGACATTAAAGGTTTCCAGAGGTGCACAACCTGGTAACAAATTTTTACTCTGATGCTAACCATCTTGCCCTTTCCTATAAGTTTTATATTGTCTTCAATTTTACTCAGATGTGACCTATATTTGTGATAAAAGAAGCCACGTAACAGCACCTTTAGAAAGCCAAGGTCCACAGAACACAATCTGTAGAACTTGAAGAATGAAGAGGGAAGACTTTCCTAGGACTAGGTTGTAAGTAATGATAATTTGCAGGAGACTGCAACACTCCACTGTGGGGAATCACTGTAAGCAAAACTGATCCCAGACCTGGAGGGCATTAGCCCTGAAATCCCTTCTTCCCAAAGACTTTGTCATCTTGTCATCTGTCTGTGGGACATCTGTCTGAGGGCTATGTCATCAGCCCTCATGGTAACACAGGTCTACATCCACTTGCACAAAATAACCCCAGTATGAGAACTACAGTTGGACTGGGACCATCATATGTTTTATTAGCTTCCTCCTCCTAGAGCATGAAATGATGCTGAAAAAACATCTGTAGCATTCTGACCTCATCTGAATAGCCTTAAGTGAGTGTGAATTCAAGAGATCTATAGTAATCTGAATGAATCAGTCATGTAGCATTAGTTTAATCTGAAATATCACCCAGTTAATATTGTAGCCTCTCCTAGGCTGAGATCCATCTAATCTAAACTAGATATTGAAGTTAAAGCAAATTGTTGGAGCTTTATTTCTAATCAGTAGAGAGAGATAGTCACCTCTAAAGTATTATTCATCAAACCTGTTCTAGATAAGATGAATCATCTTCTGGAGGTGTTTGTTTTCTCTTGACTATCAAGGAGTCTCTTTCTAGTCTAAATTTTACCTGCACAAATTACAGTAGATAAATCCCTTTATTTTCTCAGCCTCTACATCTTTGCCATATATTACAAAGATTAATCAAGATCACTCTTGTCTTGCTCTAAGAGTTTTCAATTCCTTCCCTCTTCCCACCTACTCTGTAAAACTATGGAAATAGTATTTAATAATCTAAATACAATCTCTTAAGTACACAAAAAGGAAAAAAAAAAGATTGTCTGGGAAGTTAAATTTTTTGTTGTCTTAATTTCTGAATGCTTACTTTAACAAACGAACATTTTTTGTGGTTTTTTTTTTTTAATTTTTTTTCTAATTATAATAAGAATGGCTTTACCACAATGGCGCTATATATATGTATATAGGTTTGGGTTTTTTTGCTATAGTATAGATTTTTTGCTATGTGTATAGCTAGGTATTTTATAGTCTGTGTAATTTAGGAGTCATTATATCAATCATGAAAACTTTCTGATCATAAAAGCTACTGTGCAATTGACATACTGTGCAATTGACATACTGATGTTGAAGAACTAATTAGCATAATTTAAGTATTATTTACATGAAATTTTGTAGAAGAGCCAAAGAAGTTTGCAGTGGAATAGCATAAAAAGAACAGTCAAACCCTATAGTCACTCACAGAGGTGATCAGCTTCAGTGCACGCGCGTCCTGCAGCGGAGTGGCAAATTGCGGTGTACAGAGGGGTTTCCTGAGCTGGGGAAACCCCAGGGGAGCCGGCACCCCTCCCGAGGGTGGCTGACGAGGTGTGGGTGGGGCCAGAAGTAACAGCAGCCAGCACCCACTCCCACAAAAGGCAGGCCCAGGGAGCGCTAGCAACTAGGAGTGCTGCGAACAGGACGGGCAAACAGGGCGTGGTGTGTCAGCCAGGGCGTGGTGCATGAGTTTGTGTGGCAGTTTGTGCAGGAGGGCGCCTTGTCGAAGGAGGGGCATTCCACTGGCCGAGCGAGAGACTTGAAGTACACATAACCCAGCAAGCGGGCACTGTTCTGTGACCATTGGCAAAGGTCAAGGGCACTCATCCTACCTGACCTTCAAGACAGAATGGTAGGCACTCATCTAAGAACAAAGGCTGCGGCTCCAGCTGGGGGGTCGGCACCGTCTACCCCAGCGGTGGCCGATGCCTCAACCCAGAGGGAGCTACTGAAGGCAGAGGCTGCAGTGCAGACCTCAGACTGCAGGAAGTGCCTAGACCTTTCTCCTGGGGCAGGGACAGGCGACAGACCTGCCTGCAAAAGGTGTGCCCAGGTCGAGGACCTCCTACAGCAGGTGGCTGAGCTGCAGGAGGTGGTGAGAACGCTGCATAACATCAGGGAGGCAGAGAAGGAGCTAGATGGCTGGTTCCAAGC
>NW_008795138.1:6975428-6982109 GCF_000699145.1 Aptenodytes forsteri | reverse complement strand
TCCAGGTCAGGTTGGACAGGGCTCTGAGCTACCTGGTGTAGCTGAAGATGTCCCTGCCCACAGCAGGGGGGGTGGACTAGATGACCTTTAAAGGTCCCTTCCAACCCAAACTATTCTATGACTCTATGAAAATTAATTTTCATCACACCTATGTCTTGTGAGAACAATGATCCATTAAGCCCTACTTACATCCATTGTGTATAGTCTCGCAGCACCAATAATGTTGAATGTTTCAGAGGACTTCAGCAGAGGGATACCTCTTTCAGATTCAGTCATCTTCAGTACATAGCTTCTAATCTAAGTTTCAAAGGACACCCAAAACAAGCAGTGGGATTAATCTCAACTAATTTTACCCATCTTAAATTTGGCATTTAGTCTAAGACAATTGCCTGCAAAATATTTGCAATTTAAAAACAAACAAACAAATATATATACATGTATGATCCATTCCAGGAATCAGCAGAGACCATCCTTTCACCTCATGACTGATGCCTGCCTGGCCAGGAAAGACCCTTTGCTTATCTTATCAGGGTTGTTTCCACATTAGTGCTTAGACTCATAGCTCCTGGAAACCTAGTTATCTTTTGTGCATCAGCTAATAATAATTTTGCACTTTTAAGTTATGTATGACATGCTTGCAGAGTAATTGTACACAACAAAAGGTACTGAAACTAAGTGACTCATTGTGGAAGGACTATATCTAGAAAATCCTTTCCTAATCAAAGAAGAAAAATAATAAAGTCCAGAGGGTGATTGCACCTTGTCTTAAGAGTGGATAAGTTGCTCTCTGGAAGTACCTTTTTTTCTTGCTTAACTATCGATGGAGTCGCACCAATATGTTTGGGTTTTTTTTCTAAAATCAGATGAGGTCAATTCTGTTTCTGTCTTCTAGATCCCCATTCATTGCAAGCGTGAGCTAGATACTGAATGGTGATCTTTGTTGAATCAGTTGAGCCATAGTGATGAAGGGGCAACTCTAAACCTCTCAGCAATTCTCAGGTTAAAAAGTGAAATGTGCAAACTCTACACAAAAGTTTATAGAATCTATATGTCTTTGTGCTTAGGCAATATCCAAAACAAGAATCACAATATCGGACTTAAATGCTTTGTTCCATTTCAGATACTAAGTTATTCTTTCGATCTGGTCCTTGTGCCCTGACTGTCAGTATCTGTCTTAACTGTGAAACAACTTTTTTCACTCTTAACATCTTATATTTACTTTTATAGTTATTTCCACTTAATTTCAGTAAGTTTTAGGATATTAACAAAAAATGACCACTTGTTCACTTGCAGAATCTCTTGTCCAACTGGTTCTCCCCAGCTGGTTCTCCAAGCCAAATGTTGTTTGGCTGACAACACCTTGTATTATTTTAATAGTTTAATGTTGCTGGGAGTGATGGAAAAGAAACAGAGCTTCACACCTCTCTGAGAAATGATAATTAGGAAAGTATTAAAGAAATGACAGAACATCTAAACTTATTTTTTACAGTGTCCTTCAGGAATAATATATTTGATGAGAGGTGTACCATGGGAGATTAATAACTATAGTGGTTGTGCAAAAGGAATAATATTAAAGTTTTTTCATTTGCATACTAGAAAACCAGTAGAAAGCAAGCAGAAAACAAAAGAACTGCACAGTAAACTTCAAATGCTTATGAAGGTTTTTCTAAACTAAAACCCATTTGCTATTAAAGATTCTCTTTTAAATTCCTCTGTTAAGTTTCAGTCTATAGTAATTTTAGAACAGCTTTGTTACAACCTTATTAATACATGAATTTTAAAGGAAACAGCAATACATTCTCAACGGTAGCTATGTCAGTGGTGCCACTGTAATATGGTGCATACTAGATAATGCTGATGATGGTAAAATACATACTGTGTACAAATCTGTTGTGGTTCACTGAATTGAGTTCACCCTGATCACTTGCCATGAACGTCGTCAGCTATGTAATGTTAAATAAGTGCTGTTGCAAAAGATTTTACAGTGCTTTCCATGAACTACGCTTTTATAAAAATAAAAATAACTTTTGTATTTTCATGGGATCTAGGAATTGTCTATATGAAAAATCCATCTGAAATCAGCATTTGTGAGTGCGAATTAAGCATACAGCAATTTATTTTCAAAAATACTTAATTAATCATTGTTTATTCCACATATTTCAACATGAATATCCAGGCTAAAAACCAAAAGATAACAAATAAACAAAATAACCGACACATGCTCAAAGACACTGAAAAAACCCCCTACCAACCATGCACATAGAAGCACAGAAACATGTTCAAGTAACATTTATAAACATGTTCAAAAATGGGCAGCCCCCCCCCCAAAATACCTATACCCAATGAGGTTTCACCATTGACAAATTCAAAGCTTATGACCCAAATTTGTAGCCTTAACAGGACTGAGGAGCATGACTGTTTCTAAGTACAAAGACATGGTAATAAGAAATCACTTTTATATAATGCTTGTTAAATATTGAACTGCTATAAAATTTAAACTGATATCATGCAAGAGGTATCTCCTTAACATTAAGAGCTGTTGATGATAATTTTTAGGAGCATGAAGCTGAACTAGTAGTTTTTATATTAAATTAAATTAAATTTAGTTTAATTTAATTTAATTAAATTCCTGATTCTATATACATCTCTGCCTGAATGTTGGTTCCTCAGCCTACTGTGTTCTGTCTGTACATCAACATTAATTGAAGTGAAGGGCATCTGAGCGGATAAATATTTTGAAAATGGTTAAAATATAGGGTTGAAAGACACATCCTCAGTGGTGGCACCCAGTGTCCTACTCTGACAGGTAACCATGTTCTATCATGCTTTTTCATAAGTTTACCAACATTTTTGATATTCATCTTCAAAACAGTTTGTTTTTTTTTTTTTATTCTAACTCTTCTTTCATCAGACATTATCCAAGGAAAAGTACTCTTATGAGGTGTTATTTTCCCATCTAAAGGTATTTATTATCAATCTATACATGTCTGTTCTTTGAAAGAAATTGCTCTTTGCTTACATGGTTCATTCCCTTCCTTTATCTGTAACTCTTGATGTAATTTTTTTAGACTTCATTTTGCCAGACCACTCAAACTGAATTCTTCTAAATTCTTCCGATTTCCATTCTATTATTCCCTATAGTCCTTCTCAGCATGTGCTTTGGTTATTTTCCTGATCAAGAAAATTTCCAGAATTATATGATTATTCAGATGAGGTTTCACAAGTTTTTGTGAACACAATAACACATTAATGACAATTCTGTTCCTGATACAATCTGGGAAATATTTGCTTTCTTCCAACTGCTTTAAATTATTTTCTCAGAATCACATTGTGATAGCCTGTTCTTTTTCCACCTCATCATTTATAAATAAAAAAAATTCCCATCTCCCATATCGTTTCATTGTTCATGAACTCCTATTTTCTAAATAAAGTTCATTCTCCTTCTGTTATTCTGGTCCTCAGAGTTCTCTAAATCCATCCACTTAATAACCCAATTCCTCTCCATATTAATGATTCTTCTCAAACTTCAATCATTAGCAAATGAATGTTCATTATAGAAAATAAAAGACAAAACTCAAGACTATTTTCAAAAACAACTGATTCTCAACACAAATAATTTCTTTGCACCATAATCTCCCATTCAACATTTTCTGATAGTGTTTGCCTTTGAGTATGCTCCTTATTCGCTTTGTAACTCCTCCATAACTGAAATTAATAACTGTCAGTCTTCTCTAGTATAACTAGTAGTTTCTTATTTAGCAAAATATGCATTAGTAATGCTCAGATAGCTGACATCAAATCAATTTTAGTAGTCTATAAAGTTGCTATCTTATGAAGAAAGTTGTCAGACTATCTAGCAAAATCTCTTCGTTTAACTCACAGTGTATTTTAGCCCATTGCTCATTTATCTTCAAATATATAATCAAACTTTTATTAATAAATTGGTTTAAGGCCTTGTATAACATTGAGGTCAGACATGTAAGTTTAGCCAGGTGTCTTTTTTTTTTCTTTCAGATATACTCAATATATTTGTATTCTCGGGTGATAAACTTGACTTTATAGATTTATTAAAAATGTTAATTACCAGACCTCAAATATCATGTTTGTGTTTTTTCAGAATCCAGGGATGGAGATTACTTGATCCCTCTACCTAATTGCATTAAGCTTTTTGATTATCCCACCTTTATCTCTGGGATCTACACAGTTATCTTTACTGAAAATGGAGACAATACATTCATATCCCTTAGAATTTACTTCATCTTATTTGCACATATATGTTGCGTCAATTCTCTTTTTTATTTTTTCCTACAGATAGTATTTTAAGCAGGTTTGTTTGTTTGTTTGTTTGTTTGGTTGGTTTTTAATCACTGGCATGTGACACATTGCCTGTTGATTTAAAGAATTTTTAGGTAGAAAATTCCTAAGTACATGCCTATTCAGTCAGCCATCTCCTAGTTCATTTACATTTTTGGGATTTGGATCTACATCTTTGTTTATATATGTGTCTGTGCAAACATTAGTCTTTCAAATTCATCATTTTAATTAAAGAGTTAAAATTTGCTATACCTAGTTGAAAGAGCTATTTAAGCAAGCATCTGGATTAAGTCTGTCATCTAGGCTACAGGCAACTAAAATATTATTTAAAAAAAAAAAAACAAACTAATTTTTTGAGAATAGAAGATAACTGAGAAGAATACTACCATTGTTATCTCAATAATGTTGCTTATCTGTAAAAGAAGATTAAAAAGAAACCTTCTTATTTCAGGAACGTCAAGAAGATTAAAACTACTGAAATTTCATGGGAAAGAGAGTATTTTCCCAGACTAAATGTATTTCTTTCCCAAGATACAGTCTAAAGACAGAAGGCTTAATTCAGTTGTCTATACATAGGTATTTAATGCCATTTTGGCTGCCCCAAGAGATGAAAAGCATTCAAGTGGAGCTGATAAATTTGATGCACAACACATGATGGTGTCTTGCTGCTACAGAGCAGCAGCTGGAAGCCAGGTTGAACACCACAGGACACACCACAGGACATCTCAAACAACCCTATATACATATGTGTAGGAAATGTCACACTTAAAATCTTGTTACAGGCAAGAAGAAAACACACCAAGAAGGAAAGTCAACAATTTATTCCTAGTGTAATGAAAACCTTTAAGATTCCAAATATAGTTAATACAGAAATGAGAAAAAAAAAAGAAAAAAAAAAGAAAAAGTGTACTATAATAGAAAAAGTCTCAATACCAATAATTTGGTTAAAAATGCTACGCACACACTTCTTAGTTACTGTTACCTTTCCTCTGGTGTTATGCTCACCCTTATGGTACCCTCTCTAGGTACCAAGAGTTTACAGTACCGGTCATCATCACACAGGAAGGGGGAAATTCCAGCAAGTCATAAGTGTCCTTTGCTGGAAGGAGTGAGATGTGTATGGTAGAGTTTTTTCTTCTTCCTCCCTCTAGGATTCACTTTGGACTATTTGTCTAACACGCTTTTACACCTTGATCTTTCTTTGCTGATCTGCATCTCTATGTTGCATCCAAAGTTAGTATACCAGATGCATTTTACGTATGTTGAATGCTTGTTCTTTTTTCTCTTGTTATTGGTATAATTGTTTCTGTCCAACTCCTATTTCTTTCACTGATGGTCAGTAAGTTATTCATAGCCTGGCAATTGCCAGGAACAACCTGTGCCTTCCATCTTATCAACCCATGCCTGTTCTCATTTCTACTGCATGCTGTGACCTTACTTTCAAGGCCCTTGCTATCATGCCAAGCATTTATTTCTCTGTGCTACATCAATATCTGTTAGAGCCATAAATACTGTTTTACACAGAATAACTACTTGCTACCACTACCTATATAAAGATTATGTTTATAACAAATTAAGCATGACCACCTGCTAATTAGAAAAAATGTTGTTACAGCTAAATCAAGTAAAAACAAAACTCAAGACAGGTCAAGAAAAGCTCAGACAAAATCTGACAAGTCTCAGGCTTGAGGCCTTGCAAACTTAATACTAAGCCTGTGGCTGGCAATTAGTAATGGCAACGTTATATTTACTGGGTTGCTGGGCTAGAGAAATGAATTAAGTCATGAACTGTGACTCTCATGATTGGAGTGCTGCAATGGATGGCTATAAACTCTTCAGAAGGGACAGGGGAGGAAGGAGAGGCGGTGGGGTGGCCCTGTATGTTAGGGAGTGTTTTGATTCTCTAGAGATCAACGATTGTGATGATGACACGGTCGAGTGTTTGCGGGTAAGGATGAGGGGGAAGGCCAACGAGGCAGATATCCTACTGCGGGTCTGTTATAGACCACCCAACCAGGATGAAGGGGAGGATGAAGCGTTCTACAAGCGGCTGGCACAAGTCTCTCAATCGCTAGCCCTTGTTCTCGTGGGGGACTTCAACTTCCCGGACGTCTGCTGGAAATACAACACGGCAGAGAGGAAGCAGTCTAGGAGGTTCCTGGAGTGTGTGGAAGACAACTTCCTGACACAGCTGGTAAGTGAGCCTACCAGGGGAGGTGCCTCGCTCGACCTGCTGCTTACAAACAGAGAAGGCCTGGTGGGAGATGTGGTGGTCGGAGGCTGTCTTGGGCTTAGCGATCATGAAATGGTAGAATTCTCCATTCTCGGTGAAGTAAGGAGGGGGGCCAGCAAAACCGCAACCATGGA
>NW_008795138.1:6962362-6973245 GCF_000699145.1 Aptenodytes forsteri | reverse complement strand
AGTGAGTGGTTGAGTCCCCATCCCAGTCTTAAAAAGACATGTAGATGAGGCGCTTAGGGACATGGTTTAGTGGGCATGGTGGTGTTTGGTTGGGGTTGACTCTAATGATTCTATGATTCTAACAACTAGAGGAGAGAAAGGGGAATTAAGCCACTGAATGATACCAATATTGATATTCTGCATTTGCCTAACTTTTGCTGTTCAGCTAACACAGTCCTCTCTCTCCACCTCGGTATTCCTTTCACTTTTTTTGCACCAGCTTTTCCTTTATCATGCTAGGTTTTTTTGGCATTTTGGTAAGCTGCAAGTGTCTGCAAAGTGTGGAAAAAAAGTGCTTGAGCAATTGCGAGTCAGGAAGCAACAATATGTGTCCAAATTAAGGGGAAACTGGGACTTCAACAGACAGAGGTTAGACAGCAATAAATTGCTATGGAATTGCCTAAATTTTGAAGTGTTATGCCAGACCTTAGCTAACAAGGTCTTTTAGAAGGATCTTCCACCTACCATTTCCATGGTATTTTTTTCCCAAATGCAATGCAGAAACATCTTAAGGGATATACAGGGACTTGTGCTCTTATGTTACTTAAACACTCTTGAAAGTCCCTACACTTCCCAAAATCCAAATAAAAACAAAAAAAACCCCATGAAGCGGACACAATTAAGAGAAGGTTTTTATTGCTAATGTCAGCACAGAGCTGTATTTACCTGTTCATATTTCTACAGAAGTCTGAGTTGTAAAGTTCATACTCTGTCCTGTATTTAATGTAAAAAAAAAAAAAAAAATAGCAAAAGCTGGTAAGACAACTTGAAAAGGAATGAGCAATGTCCTCTCTCAAAAGACACTGTAAGAGAGGCTTTAAAAATTTATGTAAGTGAACTAACGCCATTTCAAAAGTTTTAAATGCATAGTCTCCTTTCATTCATATAGAGTTTTGATGCCCTTAACTTCAGACAGCAGCATTTGATTTACATCCAGAATTTTGCTAAAACCCCCAAAATGGCCTATAATACAAAAGGAGTTTGATGCACACACTCTGCAAAATACACTGTATGTGCAGTAATGTATATGTTGCTACACAACTCTGATATAACAGAATTCTGCAAATGGTTCCTTGTCAGTGAGCCCACTAAGAGGAACTCATTTCTGGATATGTATATGTCTACATGGATACCTTTATACTTTTGTCTTTCTCTTCGCTTTCAAGTTTTTGTGATTCTGACCTGTTGCTTTACATTTGAAACTACTAGATTTTTCAAGAGAGTCCTTGATTTTTAAAAGTATTTAAACTTTCACAGTAAAGGCTTAATTCCATAGATCCTCAAGGATCTGTTTTACTCTGTGTTCCATCTGTGGCAACTGGGAATGTCCAAGATATATTAAGAAAACACACATTTCTGCAGCAACAGGATTCCGGTTTTTCATGGGTATGTTATGACTGTGTTTTCTCTACAGGATAAACACTGAAGGTACTGAAACAATAATAATAGGCAATACAAAAAGAGGATGTAATATAGCATGCTATTTCAGAAGAAATTTCAGACTGATATGTACTATTATATTTTGAAACTTACAAATATATTAAAGAGGTCTATTAAGATGATATGGAGAAAAAAGAACCTAAGATATGACAGAAGAGTAAGAGAATGTCTATACAAAATAGCAGAGAGTTGTATAGAAATGTCTGAAATAGCATTAAACGCAACAAGTGTTTCTGATTTATGCAAAAGAGTCCTCTTGAAGACATTGTATTAACTCTGAAAACAGGTTTGTTTTCTCAGACTGGCACTGTGCTTGTGGATCAGAGTTTACGTTCTTGAGCACCTTAGTACCCTCATACAGTTATGTATCTTTGTGGTACTATCTTTTCAGTGGTGCCCAGTAACAAGACCAGAGGCAATGGCCACAAACAGAAACACAGGAGGTTCTGTCTGAACATCAGGAAACACTTTTTTACTGTGAGGGTGACTGAGCCCTGGCACAGGTTGCCCAGAGAGGTTGTGGAGTCTCCCTCCTTAGAGATATTCAAAATCCATCTGGACATCATCCTGGACAGGCTGCCCTAGGTGGTCCAGCTAGAGCAGAGTGGTTGGACCAGATGACCTCCAGAAGTCACTTCCAACCTCAACCATTCTGTGATTCTGTGATCATCTGGCTCTGGGGAAGTTTCAGTCAACAGCAACTTCAGTGCTTTCTGCATCATCATCCACTGTAGAAAATAGTCATGGCCCAAAAAACACTTATTTTGTTAAAACTGGAAAAACAAAGGTGGAGAGAAAACATGACTGCTGTGTATATAGTTGCAGAATTAAAACCAGGAAAGAAAGAAGACCTATGTAAGCAGACGAACAGTGCTGGCATGAGAATGGGAAGGTACATAATACCAAGAATAAATTTGCATTTCAAATTAGAAGCAGATTCCAAACAAAATTGCTAAGTGGTAGTAACCTAGAAACAAGTAGTAGTGCTGTTTGCTGAAGAGCAGGGAAATTGTCTCTGGTTGCTTTTAAAGTGGAGCTCACACATTTAAGAAATGAGAGATTGAAAGTCTCTAGTCTCAGTCTCAGTCTCAGTCTCTCTTTAGGAGACTGAGCGTAGGTTAGACTCACTGAGTATGTCTACACCATTGAATAAAGGCCTGTGAAAAAGTGAGCTCAGAAGCTGCAGCTTTGACTGTTATGCACACTCAAAAATTTCTACTGCAATCATTTGATTTTAAGGTTACTCAAGGAAAACAGGATGATTCTTAAGACTATTTCATACAAAGATACTCTGGCCATAATATAGTGTTTTATAAAAATAGCAGACAATTCAAAGGTCTGAGTAATTATTGAGAATTTACAGATTTATTTTCCTAGTGTCTGTGAATAATAAATTGGATGATTTGAAACAGTCAACTTTGCTTATAAAAATGATAGAGTGTGAGGTGGAAGCAGGAGAAGTTGCAATATCCTACACATACTGAGATTTGTTCTGAAAATAAAAATTTATTAAATCTTTAGTATGTTACAAGCTGAAGTAATTATCAAATAAGGGTGTTTGCTAAGGCTTAACTATTACCACTCTTAGATTGGCATAAATCTCATAACAATTTAAAGCTGGCCACGTTTCTGTGTCTCTCATTTCCCCAGATTGCTTAGACAGTACAGGATTATAACAACAGGGATATTAAAAGTCCCATTTGGTTTAATCAGTCTTCAGCTTCTTATCAGTGCTTCTATATTTCTACTATGTTTCTGGATGTAAGTAAAAATAGCTAAAGCCAGGATTAGAAGAAGAAAGAAAACAAAAAAAACCCAACAAAAAAAACCCCTAATTGTGCAAGGAACATTTGCATAGAAGAATATTATCTGGGTGTTGGAGAAGAGAAAAAGAATATAAGTGGGATGCCTGAAAGTTTAAGTTCCTACAGTTAGAGATTAGCATATATGTAAGATTATCTAATTTAAATATCTAAGACCAAAACTGTGATCCTGAAAAGTTTACAGCTGTTAATGTAGGAGATTAAGCTCCATAGAAATCTCAAATTTTCATTGTGAAATGTCTCAGACATCAAATTTTGTCTTTTCATACATATTCAGAAGTGTTTCACCTTGACAGGTAGAAGAATTCAATACTTCTATAATGACTAAATGGAGTCCATGTCCGGAAACTGGACATCCATCCACAAAGAAGCTCATAGATTTCAACCTACTGGGCATGCCCTGTGCTTGAATAACCAATTAAGTTGCACACAGTATGAAGTTGCAATGGCCGCTTTCTTTCAAAAACTGTCTGGAGAGTGCTTCTTGCTTTTTATACAGCATTTTAATGCTTATTACAGTTACAAAGCTTCTAAGCAACATAAATTCAGTTAGCCTCTTCTGTTTTAGAGTATTTTCTCTGAATACTTCAGCATCAATATAGGGACCATGCATAGAAGAAGCACTCCATAAATACTCTCAAAAATGTTTCAGTTCTCAAAAAAGAATGAAAGATGAATTAGGTGATAAATAAAGATGTAAAGAACATGAATGAGAGTAATCTTACAGCGCATTATTTAATATACTTGCCTGCAAAGGAGAGTCTTAAAACTGTTTACACATGTAGCATGAAATATTTTTTAGTCAAGATGGACATCAATACATCCATCAAAGGAAGAGCAAGGCAAGCTAGGCTCCTAAGTTCCATAAAGGAAGAGAATTTAGGATATAACAATTCATACTGTTTCCACAATATGTAACCTGAATCAGCTTCCCAGTCAGTGTGCTAGCTACTTTGAATACTAATTTAGTGAAATGCTGAATTTTCTTACACATAATATAGGAGACTTTAATCAACACAGGGTGTCAGGTGGTTAAAAAAAAAATAAATTTCAGCATCCAACAATGTTGTCCGTCTTATTTGTTACTGGCTCAATTTAGGTGAATCTTGAAACACAGTTCTAGCTGACTTACCACCTTTTTGCACTGTAGTCCCAGAAGAGATGTGCTACTACTGTTAGTGCAACACATGAAGACCATCTGCAAAAACCTTTATATTGCACTTGAAAATAGCCAGACACATGGAGCTACAAGCTGCCACTCAAGCTTACAGGTCTGTTAGAATAAATTCCAATATTGGCAACTACCTCTTACTTTACTGGGAGAAAAATAAGAAGGTTTTTTTTTTTCAGAAAGGAAAAAATATAGGAACTTTCAGAATGTCACCTGTTTTTAATCTGGAATAGATTTAAATATAATATTTGTAAAGCACTAGTCATTCTATGTCTAAATGCAAAAGATGCTGTATATTTAGTCTTTCTCTAAGCTAATGGCAAAGAATACCATGGTAGACATGTACCACCATATTTATCATAACAGTCTACACATCATGGTCTCATATATCCTACTATATTCTTCTGATTCCATACTACAGATGCTGCAGCAGCAGGTGGTCCTATAGTTCAGTTCAAACTCCCCAAGCTCTCTACTTTCTCACAGTACATAATGGAGTGAGCAAAATGAATGCTGTGAAACTACTAGTAGTTATGATTGTGCACCATGCTTTCCAATTTTCATGCATGTAAAATCTGTAGACATTAATTTTTTTGGTTTGGCACATATCTGCAAACAACTGCTGAAACACAATTTGCCATGCAGAAGAGTGTGAGATTGCAGCTTATTGAGGCTTGGATACTAATATGCTGGAGCAGCCCTTGGAACAGGGGTAAGCCTTGCACAGTTAAGCAGAAAAGTGTTATCATTTGTCTTCAGTGAAGACTTTGAATAGATGCTTTGCATAAGCTTTTGGTATCATACTAAGAGATTCCTGGAAATAATGGACCTCCAAACTAACTAAATATAGTCAGGCATAACTATGTGAATGGTGTCTTCCAAATTAACTAATTCAGTTAGTTAATTAGCTTCCAAATTAATTAATTAATCTGAAAATTAGAAGCAAGTCAATCCTGTAAACATTTAGCTTTTTAAAATGAAGGTGTCTAGCTTAAGCTAGTGTCGCAGACTTTTTTTATGTTCAATAATACAAGCTTTCTAACTAAAAAATAATTAATTCCTGTAAGACAGACGAATAAGACTACATCTATATCTGCAGACATAGGAGTGCTTTAGCATTCCTGGATCCAAGTGTGCATACTGGGGGCCAACTGTTTGTATACAAAAGCCAGAATGGGGTATACATCAGCATTTTTCTCCATTCCATTCTCTGCTTATACTTACATATACAGTATATAAATAGAAACTAACCTTTACCTAAAAGCTAACCTTTAAAAAGTACCAGAGGTAAAAATTTGTATCCTCAACTTCCTGCCTTTTAATGTAAAAGACATACTAGACTTGAATTGGTGTGATAATTCTGACAGCAAAAGTAGTAAAAATTATTATTTTTTTCCTCTAAAATGTCCTGATTGATTGAATATTCTGTCAGATCCGGTCAGCATAGAGATACTGCTGGTTTATATCCTACTCTGTGTTAGATTTCCAACAAGAATTAATTTATGTTAATACATGAATTGAATAGGCTTTATAAATAGTGAAGCATTAAATATTAATATACATTTTAGCATATCTGTTGCTTATAGTATATATTAAAGTATATTATTAAATTATACACATAAATTTTATAAGTGTGTTGGGAATAGATATAAGCACAATGATAGAACATGTTAAATGCTGGTTTAAGACCACAGTTTTAGGCAGTCTGCTAACTTACAGAACAGTAAAAGTGGGATTTATGTTATCTTATTTTAGATGTCTAAAGCTCAGCTAAAATTCTTATGAGTGAAAGAAATCATGCACTAACCTTCTCATCCTTTCAGTAGCTGTCTAATGTCAACATCTAAGTATGGTGAGATGAATCCCACAGCAAAATCTATGAGAATTGAGTAAACTTACGAAGACCTCATTAAATTATATTTACTATTATTTATACTGCTGTCTGGAATCACATTTCAAAATAGAACTTCTCAACAAGTTCACTTTCTAGAAGTAAAATTTCATCTTTCAAGGAAGAGAAATATGTTACATGATATAAAAGAATGTTACATGACATAAAAGAATGTTACATGATATAAAGAATAAGGGTGAAGTGTGTGAAGCCAAATAGCTAAAAATAATTTCATAATAAGACATTGAGAAATGTACACTTTTATGTAACTAAAATATGTATGCAAAAAATATCTTTATTCTCAGTCATTTGTGTGGGATTAGTCTTACCTAAGTTTAGCCATCTAAAAGATGGACGTCTTCCCTACACGAGTTGCTCAAACTTCATTTATTGACTAATAGAAATAGCGACTTTTTAAAGGTGATTCATCAAACATGGAATATATGTCCAATTTTTAGATGGCAAAAACAGTGATTTGGTTTCCCCTTAAGATTCTGCACTTCTATTAACCAAATAATGAAAATATGTTGGTGATTACATTTATTTTTTTTTATTTTTTTAAGCATTTAGAAATCCAGGATGGAATTGTACATAATTTATAATCTGTGATGAAGCTCTTGTTGATTTGATTCATTATTTTAGAATGCAAGTGAATCTTCCTATGGATAAAATAATAAGCCTAAATATAAATTTGAACATATATTCTCCTTAAATACTCTGTTCTATTCTCTGGAACCTGCAAAGTGTATAACCTTGTGTATTAAATCTATTATATAGCTGGTTTTATACCATAACTAGATGCCAAATTCTGACACAGGAACTTGTTTGTTTGCTTGGAGGGTAGGGAGATGGTGTCTGTGTGTTTTGGTTTGGTTTGCTTTGTTTTGTTTTTTAAAGCTTCACATGAATGTAAGAATATTCCAGAAATCAAATCTCTGACTAATATAATATTTTAGGACGGAAGGGTCTGCTGGAACTTTCTAATTCAACCTCCTGCTCAAAGCAAGGCAAACTTCAGAGTTAGATCAGGTTAGTCAGGGTTTTATCCGGTTGTTTCAAATATCTGCAATGATGGAAACTGCAATGTTTTTTTCTGGGTCACTTGTCAAAGTGCTTAACTACTCTCAATGTAAAGGGCTTCTCTGTCCTTCAGAGCAGCCTCCCATGTTATCCTCTCTACCAGTTCCCAGGGCAAGCCAAAGTCCCCTCTCCTGAAGTCCAGTTTCTTTATTCTCCTACTGGATTTCCCCACTTCCTTCTCTATCTTAAACTCTACCATCTCACAGTCACTGCAGTCAGGGCTGCCGCTGACAATCACATCTCTGAGCAGTTCCTCATTTTATGTGAGTAGCAGACCCAAGAGAACATCTTCCCTAGCAGTGCCGTAAAGAACCCACCTCAAAAAAAAATGTATCAAAGCACTCCAGGAATCTCCTGGATTGCTTGCACCCCACCATGCTTCCAGCCATTATTGGAATGGTTAAAGTCCCACAAGACTTGTAAGTCGTGCAATTGGAAGACTACTTTGAGCTGTTTACAGAAGGTCTCACCCACTTCATCTTCTCAATCTGGTGGTTTGTAGCAGATGCCCACCGTAACCTCCTCCTTGTTGGTCTCTTCTCTGATCATGATCCATGCATATGAGCTGTTCCTTTGCATAGAGCACAGTCCTCCAACCTTGTTTCCCCTTCCCATTTTTCCTAAAGGGCCTGTGTTCGTTCAGAGCTTCATTCATGCAAATTACTCTACCACATCTCTGTGATCCTTTGTGATAAGGTCATAGCTGTGCAACTACTCACCAGTTTTCAGTTCCTTCTCTTTGCTTCTCATGCTGTCACAATTCAGATAGGCCTCTAGTCACACCATTTTTTGTAGGGAAGGTTGAGATTTTCCCCTTTATTTCTGTCCCTGGTATGCTTCTTGCAATCCCTCCTACCCCACTTATCTGCACGTGATGGTCTTCAATGGTCATACTCTGTAGTTACCACTACTGCCGCACCAACTTTTGCAGCATTGAGAAGATGCCTACAGATCCCTTCTGCACCACCCTATATGCCAACTGAAATGAAAGGTGCCTTGTACCTGTATGCATGTCCTAGTTATTGTGCTTTTGGTCACAGATGTTCCCTGGGTGTTAGTTAAATAGGAAACTGGACATGAGCCTCCCCAGCTCCTGCATAACTTCCCACTCAGTACACAACTTCTCACAGTCTCTTTTGGTTCCCAGCTGCTGAGAATGCTGAGTTCTTGGCACTCTCCCTTCTGTGCTGTACTCCCCTTCCTCCTGCACGGTGTTTATCAGACTATGCATCTGTAAAGACCCCCTGGTGAGAATAAAAGAGTTCAATAGCTATCTTTAAGACCTGTCTTTTGGCAAAGGAAACCAGAAAGAAATGTTTTCAAGCCTAAAGGATTCAGACAATGTCTAGGTCTAGAGATTCAGATTAGAAATCTGGACTCATCTTTCATCCAGCTCTGTGCTGGATGTTGCTGTCACTGAAGTGAAAGGAAAAAAAAAAAAAATCTCATTGAATTTAATGGGAGATCAAATCCTTTGCAGACTCCCAGTCTTGCATATTTACAGCTCTGAAAGAGCATGGCCTTAGAGGCAGTCATTTTGTAATATTTTTCCTCTTCAAAGTGCTCCTGTTGTGTTTTTGAAGGCTGACTAAATCACTAGATATAGTTTTAATGTCTTTTCTTGTTAGGGGACATTGCATGGGGGAAAAAACCCCAACACCATCCCACCCCAAACAGCCTGAGCTAATTATCATGGGAACCTTAACAGTGATCATACCAAAGCAACCTTGATGGAGTTAGCTAATAATCCAGCCTGCATGGTCATAGAGTTCTGAGCTTCTGTTAGAAGTCAAGTGGTATGCTAAATAAAGCAGCACTAATTATTTTGATGACCACTTTCTTTGTGTCTGGACCAGTCTTCACTCTACATTTGTCAGACTGGACAATCCCTAGAAGAGTCATCTGTGACGACCGCCAAATTGAGATCATACACTATAGCCTATGATCACTGCTAGGAAGATTACACAATTGTGGCTCATGGCGTAAGGTATCTTGTGTTTTTTCTGCCTTGTCTTCAGCATCCTTTAGTTCTAACAAACATGAATATCACTGTATCTTCATTTTAAAATACATGGCAATGAAAAGCTACTTGGTAAAAAAAAAAAATGTGCAAATATTTTCCTATCAGCAGTCTAGCATGCCTTCTAAGAGCCAGGGCCTTGTATCATAAAATCATAGGACCATATGAAAATTCAGGTTGGAGGGGACTTTAGGAGGTTCTAGTCCAACCTCCTGCTCAAAGCAGGGCCAACTGTGAGGTCAGACCAGGTTGCTCAGGTTGTGCCTATTTGGGTCTTGAAAAACTCCAAGGATGGAGGTGGCAAAGGCTCTCTGGGCAATCTGTTCCACTGATTGTGGAACAGTGATTGTCCACATGGGGAATATTTTCTCCTTATACCCAGTTGAGTCTGCCTTGTTTTAACTTATGCCCCGTGTCTCTCATCCTCCCGTAATGCACCACTGTGAAGTGTCTGGCTCTGTCCCTCTTATGACATCCCCATAGGCAGTAGAGGCTGCTGTTAGGTCCCCCTGAAGCTGTCTCTTCTGGTGGCTGAACAAGCCCCAGTCCCACCACTATTTCACAGGTCACCACGTCCAAGGCTTCCATTGATTATTATGTCACCAACCAGTTTTTCCTTTTTAGTGAATAGGAGATCCAGCTGAGTGTCACTCTTGCTGTCCCATCCAGTACCTGAATCAAAAAGTTACGCCTGAAACTGTCCAGAGATCTTGCCAGCCTGCATTTCACCACATTTTCCTTTCCAGCAGTTGGCAGTGGGTTAAAGTCCCCCATACGAATGAGGATCTGTGATCCAGAGGCTTCCTCAGGTTATAGAGTGATTTCATCCCCTTCCTTGCCCTGATCAGGCGGTCCGTAACAAACTCCCACCACAATGGCACCCACAATAGCCTCTTCTCTGATCCTTATCCACAAACTCTCAACCAGCCTGTTCTCTACTTCATACAAGATCTCTGTATATTTTAGCTGCTTCTTCACATAAAGGTCAAACCTCCATATTCCAATCACACTACACCATTTGCTTTCCACCCTGCCAAACTTTTCCTTACTTAACTGTGCATTGTGATGTTCCTCCTCCATTGTCCTTAGTTTAAAGCTCTCCTCACCAGGTTGGCCAGCCTGTTGGCAAAGATGTTCCTGTCCTACTTAGATGGATATTATCTCTTCTCCAGTAGTTCTCAATTCTCAAAGAAGTCCTCATGGTGGTAAAAGCCAAATCCCTGTTGACAGCATGTCGTGGTTTAACCGCAGTCGGCAACTGAGCACCACACAGCCGCTCGCTCACTCCCCCTGCCCCCCGGTGGGATGGGGGAGAGAATCAGAAGAGTAAGAGTGAGAAAACTCATCGGTTTAGATAAAAACAGTTTAATAATTGAAATAAAATAAAATAAAAATAATAGTAATAATAATAATAATAAT
>NW_008795138.1:6931836-6957102 GCF_000699145.1 Aptenodytes forsteri | reverse complement strand
GGCCAGTTTGGGTCAGCTGTCCTGGCTGTGCCCCCTCCCAACTTCTTGTGCACCTCCAGCCTTCTCCATTGGTAGAGCATGGGAAGCTGAAAAGTCCTTGACTAGTGTAAGCGCTACTTAGCAGCAACTAAAACATCGGTGTGTTATCAACATTATTCTCATTCTAAATCCAAAACACAGCACTGTTCCAGCTACTAGGAAGAAAATTAACTCTATCCCAGCCAAAACCAGGACACAGCACTAGCTGTGCAGCCAGATGTTGAACTACAGTATCTATCCTCTCCCCCTCAAGCCTTTCCCCTTCATCAGCAGGACTGAGGAGACACCAGCTGAACCCCTGGACACTTCAGTAACAGTTTAGTCACTTTTGATGCTCTCAAGGTCTCTCCTGGCAGTGTTGTTGTTGCTCACATGGGTAAATACCATGTGGTAGGAGTCCAAAGGGAAGACAAGGCTCAGCAGCCTCTCCTCAGTATCTCTAGAACTGAACAGCTACTAAGCAGCAAATCTCCAGACACATTGTCAGGTTGGCATCTCTATCCCCCAGAGGAAATAGCTTCCAGCAATATCACCTTCCTTCTCTTCTTTGTACTGTTGGCTGAGGTTCAGTTGACTCTGACAGGTCCCTCAAAGGGAGGTCATCTTCCTTTATTGTTGCCAGGACACTGCTCCTCTTCGGTGATTGAACAACTAGAGGAGGAGAATGAGCTGTTGCTCTCCTGCCGAAGATGATGTATCCAGTCTCAATCCTTTTCACATAATCACGGAATGGTTGATGTTGGAAGGGAACTCTGGAGGTCATCTGGTCCAACCACCCTGCTCAAGCAGGGCCACCTAGAGCAGACTGCCCAGGATGATATCCAGATGGATTTTGAGTATCTCCAAGGAGGGAGACTCCACAACCTCTCTGGGAAACCTGTTCCAGGGCTCAGCCATTCTCACAGTGAAAAACTGTTTCCTGATGTTCCTGATATTTCAGTTTTTGCCTCTGGTCCTGTCACTGGGCACCACTGAAAAGAGCCTGGCTCTGTCCTCTTTGCAGCCTCCCTTCAGGTATTTATACACATTGATAAGATCCCCCATGAGCCTTCTCTTCTCTAGACTACGCAGTCCCAGATCTCTCAGCCTTTCCTCATAGGAGAGATGGTCCAGTCACTTAATCATCTTTGTGGCCCTTTGCTGGACTCTCTCCGGTATACTGTCCATGTCTCTCTTGTACTGAGGAGCCCAGAGCTGGACACAGTACTCCAGATCTGGCCTTGACAGTGGTGGGTAGATGGGAAGGATCACCTCCCTTGACCTGCTGGCAATACTTTGCCTAATGCAGCCCAGGATACTACTAGCCTTTTTTGCAGCATCATCTCTACCTACAACCTGAGATCTGGGTAGCAGCACCCTCTATGTGTGGTCTGCCTGAGTCAAGCCCTCTGATGTGCTAGAGTCGACTGTTCCAGCTGGTGTTAGGGACCATGCCATGTAGTGCATCACTGAAATTCCTGTACAGTCTTCAGTAAAGATTGTGGGGACCTTTGAGTCAACTGCTGCAATGATGTTAGCTGTCTCTACCATCCTGTGTCTCTGCTGATCTCTGTTTGCTGCGCTACATTGTTATATATCCACTAAGAAAATGACCAGGATTTACCAGCAATGGTCCATGTTTTCTATCTCAGCTGACAGAAATGAACTACCAGCTATCTCCAAAGCAGCAGAATATCAGAATACATCCTGTGTTGGTCTTCCCTGGCTCTCTTTCAGTCAGGTCATTTCCACTACACATGCTGTCAGAGAACATGGCTGTATTAATTAAATATTTTTTCTGATTTTGCTCACATGACCATTTTGTGCAGACACACACACACAAACACACACACAAATACATGCACACACTACCTGTCAGAAGCTAGATGCACTGCCAGTAGTCATCATTTATGTACCTCAGTGCAGATCCATTCAGATTCCCCCTTTCTTCTTTTTTCCATGTAAACAACCCCAGTAGTTCCACATTCTTGTATCCTCAACTTTGTCACAGTTAGACTGTAGTTATCTGTAATTTTCCCTCCCAATCCAGGAAGAACTTAGTGACTCTTTCCTTTCTTACCCATTTCTCCTTCCTTGTGAGTTATCTTCAGCAAGTACGCTCTTCCCTCGTTCTCCAGGTTCCCTGCAAACTCTTATCTCCCTTTGATCTCTTTACTTGCCTTTGGCCATGGCCATCAGCACAGAGTAAATCCAAGAAAGCAAATGCAGTCACACTCATGGGAAGAACTAGAACTGTTTTTCCCCAAAGTTCATGATTCTCCATTCTGGGGGGAGGGGGAGGTGGTGGTTGGGAGAAGGATGGGGAGAAGGAAAAAAAAAGAAAAAGGAAAAGGAAAAAAGAAAAAAAGAAAGAAAAAAAAAAGGAGGACAGAATTAAGTAGAAATGTTCACTGAGAATAGAATAGACACATAGAATGAAACATTTTCCCGACATTTGTCTTTCATAGGAAATGTACCAGGCTCAATCCAGCCAGCTACACTATGAGTACAACGGCGTACAGTATGATTACAACAGTAAGGCACAATGACAAATTGTATATTATATTATATATATCTGTGGGCTTCCCTGGATTTGATTAACTTTTTCTAGCTTTCTACAACATGAACTTTTGTCACAGGTTAAAGATTTGTTGCAAATTATTAGGTCTTCATAGTGGTGATCAGCTGCCTCTGCTTTCTGGAGTTTTTCACTGACTGTGGGCAAGATCCCTTGCATCACAGAAAATAGATCTACATCCAAAATCTCTTATTGTGAGAGACAGACTGACTTGCAGCTGCAGTAGTGTGGATGGCAAACAGGTGGTGATATTCTGAAGAGTCTGATATTTTTGTCATTAAACACAAGTGTCATGGTAACATGTTGTCACTGCAAGACCTGTGTAAAAAAAAGTCAGACTGCAATACACCACTTGTTCTCAATGCAATTATCTTAATACAGTAAGAGTAAATATGTAAAAAATTAAAAAAGTTTTAAGATGGCATCGTAAACAATTGTTTTTAAAAGATTACAGTACATTAACAAGTGATAAAATATAAAATATTGCAAATTAATATTTTATAGAAGTTTTAGGAGTCTTAGACATAATCATACTTTGATAACTGATGTTATCATACAAGAGAAGACTAGGCAGATGGCATTTTATGGTAAGTCCAAAACTCCCTAAGAGAGCTAACCTTTTTTGTAGTTCAAGTTCTGTTCATGCTAGCCCTTTAAGTCCTGCAATTAAGTAGTCATTCCCAGAACTAGTGCCTTTTTAAGACAGTACTTTTGAGAATGATTTTATAGAAGCTAGCAGATCAGCATTTCCAGCCTAAAAATGCCATTTCCAGTATTACTGTATACTGAAAGTGTCACTTACAGGAATTGTTAATGAAAGGTACAGCTTTGCTCCCTCATGTAGACAAACTCTCAAATGACAAAATTACCAATGTACCTGTGGGTCAATATATGCCTGGGTAGCCTAAGGTTAATTAATGTCTTTGGATGAATCAGAATTTAGTATGTAACAGCAGCACTGTATTCCCCCTTGGGGGAAAAAAAAAAAGTAGCTGTCTTAAAAGCAATATACAAGCAATATATCTTGAAATCTGCAGCTGTCAAATTAACTATCCAAATTACCATTAGAAAAGAGTTCATAAATCCTTTCTAGTTAGATTTATTCTTGGGTTTCTTTCTTGGGTTTGTTTGTCTACAGGTTGTTGATGATGACAATTATTGTAAAGGTAAGATTTTCCTCTTTATTTTTAAAGTATTTGAAAAGATACAATTCTTCATATATTTATATGCTTTTTTGCATGTCTCTGTGTAACTCTCAGATAGGGATACAACTCTGATATTAATTAGGGAGCTGAGAGAGAGACTGTAACTGAACAATAAATCACATTTCCATACAGAGTATCTGAAGTATTTCCTGACTACAGATTACACAAAAGCACAATTCTTCTGCATACAAAACGGAGCAGGAAGGGAATGGAGAATCTCCTTATAGGTTCAGAAGACGTATACTGCTTAACCACTGGTGCTGCCTGGCCACTAGAAATATAAGTTGCCAGTTGACACTACAGTGAAACAAGCAGGTAGTGGAACA
Source organism: Aptenodytes forsteri (assembly GCF_000699145.1). Classification (NCBI taxonomy): domain Eukaryota; kingdom Metazoa; phylum Chordata; class Aves; order Sphenisciformes; family Spheniscidae; genus Aptenodytes; species Aptenodytes forsteri. The sequence goes on along the minus strand of NW_008795138.1, from coordinate 6,952,975 downwards.
GGAAGCAAAAACTAATAGAAGAGAGACATTAAATACGGACAGAAATATTAAGTGCAGGGAACCATATTTCTTTGAAAAAGTTGGCCAAGAAATATTTCTTTGCATAATGTGACTGTTAATTTAAAGCCTTTCCTATAGTTCATGCTCAAGAATACTAGATGACAGAAGAAAAAAATGCCATGGAGACAGACTAGGGAAGCTGAGGGGAAAATAACTTTAAATGCAACCTATCTTTGAAGCACTTATCTCTGAACTGATCTCTCTGGACCTATTCTTCTCATTAGGCAGGAGTAAGATGGCTATGCAGCAACATTCATTAAAGAAGCATAAGATTCTCCAGGGCTATAGAATCAAGCCCAAAATAAAAAATGTCTTAATCATCTCTTTTCATCTCTGTATTTCACTCTGTCTTCTTTGCTTGCTCTCCTTTCACCTATCACAGCTATGCAATTACCCAGTGAAAAGTTTCTAAATCTTGGATTCGAAAACGTAACATGATATATTTTTTAAATAGTGGAAGCCCCACGTTTATGCAATCTTTTTGATGCTTTAGGTGGAAGGATAACAGAAATACCAAAATAGTATGTAGTATATATTTAAATGCTAGATCTGTTTCATGCTGGTTGTGTCTATACTGCAAGGTAAGGGATGTGACCTACTATTCCATAGGTGCTTAACTACATCCTGACCTCACACTAGGAACAGGTCTGGGTTCTTACTCATGTCTCTCTGAAAAAAATAATCCTGACAGCTGGTTAGGAAGAGACCACAGTAACTGCAATAGCTGTCCTAGTCTGGATACTTAAGAGGAGGACATCAGTGTGGGATTCAGAGAGTATAACCAACCCACAACTAGGACATAGCAAAGGTACACACATCCTTAAAGAACAACACAAAGCTATGTGAAACAGCACACTTGTCTTCTAGCATCCCTGCTTAAGAGAGCTGGTGGATTCAACATTCCCTTCTCATTGTTTCAGAGTTAGGAGACAAAAGGGGAGAGAAGCTTTAATTGGTTTATGGATCTCCTCTCTATCTTCTGCATATTTAGTAAAAAAAGTTCTCTACAGTTCCTCCAGTGTGCCAGCTAGCATAACTTCACAAAGATAAAGCAAGCACTAAAGTCCTGTGGGATATCATCGCAGCAGATGTTAGTTACTCTTTCCCTAGAGATCTGACTGAGTTCCAAATTAATTCACCTAAATTTAGTTTCTTACATATGTGGTGGGTGTTTAAAATTCCACAACTGTCAACAGATTCAACTGTTGACTAAGGCCTCACCCACTTGCCCGAATATAGGACTCCAGTGTCATTTTAGAACCTGTGGGATATTCTTCCTGGCCTCCAGATTCCTGAACGACACAGATCTCCTCTAAGTCATGTGTCATCATTTTCACTCATCCTGGACAGATGTATAAGGTGACCTTCAGGATTGTTTAGTTTTGTGTAAATAAATCCATGTCTGTATTTCTACTGATTTAATACAAGTTTAGACACCTTCCCCCTAACAACTAAATACATACCCTGAGATGTATGACCTGAATCCTACCACAGGAAGTAGATTCAGCAGGTTTTAGATTTTTAAACATAATTGTCTAGTGCTGCTTGAGACACCTCAGACTGAGATAGCCATATAACTGGCAGATACGACACAGGGCTGTCACACAGCCAGAAGTTTTTTTGAGCAGCTACTGGAGGCAAGACCTATAGAACTTAACATGACTCTAGATACCTAAGCATGGACAATTAAGTCCTGCTAATTATTACTTCCAGGTCACCTCAAAGTCATTGCTCTATTGCACTCGTGGGCAGAGTGAGGATCTATCCTGTAAGGGAACATTTTTAATATCTTTGCTTTGTCCGAAAAGTGAAGACTAATCTTTATTTTAAATGATATGTCTCATTTCATTCACTTGTCAGATGATTATACTTGATTGAACCACTAAAAAAAAGTTGTTTTTCATTAGAAAATTATAATTTTTACCAAATTTATATATATACCTATATGTTTACATATACATAAATTTCAAGTACATAAATAAATAGAATACAAGAAATAAAACTTCTGGATGCATCTACACTGATAAAGAGGACCAGTGAGTGAGCTTTGGTTGTTTGAACTGGACCCTTGCTTAGCTGTTAGCTCGTTCCTTGGCTGTTTGGACAACTTCAGCTATTTCGTTCCAAGACAGTACAACGCGTAGTTCTGAGGCAAGTTAATTCCAGGGAACACTACCATAAAATAATGTGAATGAAACTGCATGAGGTTTAGCTTCAAGAACTCTACAGAGTCTGTCACCATTACTTACCGCTACCCATATTTTTCACATCTTCAAACAGAATTATTTTATTACTGATAAAATGCAAAAGATAGATAAATTCAAAATGTATTTCTACATACTAATTGTATACATTCAACGATGCTATACCTAAAGAAGTAAGTTTTCAAATGTGTCTTTTTTTTGCATCATATGATATCTTCATAAATTCCACACATGGAATGGGGCACAGTATTTTCAGTCTGCTAGCAGATAAACTGATAATGATCCAAGTGTACGTTTTTAAGGCTTGTTTTATATTTGTTAGCCTCAGAACTCTATGTGGATCATAAGTATAGCAATGACATAAGGTAACAATGTCAAATAAGCTTTGATACATGGTTTTAAAATAGGAAGAATCAAATTATTTTTTCCTGAATTAAAAAAGATAACAGTTGTTGCCATTGTCTTATTCATGAGGGAACCATCAGATAAAGGACAGTACATAAATAGAGTACATACTAAAAAAATATTCTACAGTGCTTCTAAGAAGTTTTGCAACTGAACATAAATGGGAAAAATAATAAAAAAATGGTGAGAGGGCTGCAATAACAAAACTGAGCTGTAGTAGTAACTTTAGTAGATTATTTGACTGACAACAGACTTTTTTTTTTCTCATGATTCATCTACTGTCTTGCTTGTGTACGTCTGTATGACAAGATCCTTGTGTGTTACCATAGAAATGATCTCTTTCACTTGGGAAAGCAATTAAACAGATACAATTATTTTTCTTTTTCTTTATGATTACTTATGTCTCAAGCTAAACATCAAAATATGTGTGTTAATTTACTACTGCACAACTAGGAGTAATAATACTTGCTCAAGTGATTATTGGGAAGACAAAACTGAAGTGTATTAAGAATATTGAAAAGATGCAAAAAGTGTACAATCAAATTGTGTGAACTTCAGCATTATAGAACCATTTTAACAAACAATACTACTTATAATTTTGAGAGAAATCACTTCATCTAAGATGAAATAAAAGTGAGAATTAAGACTTTATCCAGCTAATTACTCCAAAGGTATATTGCATAAAACAGAAATTGAGAAGTTATACTTCCACTACAGGATTATAGCAGTATTTGTATCCCTCTTCCTCATCTTCCAAAATTAGAGTTGTCTTTTTTATCAGTTGCAAAAGAAATAAAGGACATTGAGTCACATTGCCATCTGTGGGAAAATAATGGAAGGTTGGAGAGGAGGACTGTAAACACGCTCAAGTGACTTGCAGCTGGGCTGTCGAAAAACAGATATATCATACTAATTGTTGTTTGGCCTTGTGTGTTGGACAAGTAGAACATCTGTGTTTAGATAACATAGGCCTGTGATAGACTTAGGGGCACCCTATCGAACATGCTTGAGATTCCTGCCTGCTGTGGGAAAGATCAAAGCACAGTGGTAAATTACACCTGCGTGAATCCCTGAAATACAGGTGAAAACAGCAGGTTCAGTGATCCTCTAGCATGGACCGAGCTCCACAGTGCCTGCATTCCCACCTGTGTGCCTCTGCCCAAGTGCTGCTTCAGGGATCCCCTGGTTGGTGAGGTAACAAAAATAAATTTACTGTTTGCATTTCATCCATGGTTTTGTAGTTGTTCCTGCGTTCTGCAGGTGCCAGCTTACACATTTAGCATAGCTGGCAGGATCCAAGAACAGCCATGCTGTGGCTGGCAAAAAAGTCGGGGACTGGGGAGGCCACAGTGATGACTCCCCATATTCCAGGATGGCCCAGTACTGAGCACTGGACCCCCATGGCCACTTTCCTGGCTACATGAACTCTGCTGGAAGCATGGCCTGAAATAGATGGCAGGGAGGTGGTTACCCCCCAGACAATTGAAATGGCTATGTGCAGATTGCCATAGAAAGCAGCATCAGATTCTTCTCACAAGTTAGCAGGGAGATTGGGATGGTTATTAGTTACCGGTCTTAGAGCTCTTGACCGTGAAGTCATTGCATTATGGAGCAAAATGAGAGAATTGGAAAAGGAAGTCAGGACTTTAAAAGATGCAAAGGTGACCGCGCAAGAAGTAATTACTACTCAAGGAGAGTGGTGCCATAGGCTGCAAGATACTGTAGCACATATTGCTAATTGACGGGGCAGGGGGGAGTGAGTGAGTGGCTGTGTGGTGCTTAGTTGCCAGCCAGGGTTAAACCACAACAATCCTTTTTGGTGCCCAATGTGGGGCATGAACAATTCAAGATAACAACAGATTTGATTGGAATGTGCTAGATCAAATTTATAGTTGTTATTGCTGTTTAGCTGTTAACAGCAGGCTTTCTGTGCTTGCCATGTGGCTTGCTTGCCTTACTGTATATTAGAGTCTAGTGCTCGTTAGTGGCTGCTTTGTGCTTTTGCTGCTTGCTGTACTGCTGTACTCCTTATCGTCTTACTCTGCTGTGCCTGGGAACATTTTGATAACAGCAATGGCTCATGCGTTGATTATGGGATTTAATCCAGACAGGGTAACAGTAACAAGGAGTATCAAAATACAGCTTTTGAGAGGAGCACCTGCCTCACTAAAACCCTTGATTATACCAGCAGTCACAAATACTACTGGTAATGTAGGCACCCTAGCAAATACCTTGAGGGAAATTGGGGCTGTAACTTCGGGACCATCTGTGTGGGTATTGAATAAAGGAAAGCCAGCAAAACCAAAAAGAGTTACATCATGGGTGAGGAGGAAACAAATGTGGAACGAGCTTGTACAAGCCAGTATCCCATGATCAGAAATAGATGGGATCACAACATCAGAAATACTTTGCCGACGGCAAAAGTTAGCACTTACGCAAAAAAGCCGACTGCCCCTGGCCCCACCACCCACTCTGCACACGCCCTCCCTCCCTGCCTGCCACCTCAAGGCAAAGCACTACCAGGTAAATACCAAAACAGCAGAAATTAAGGTTTGGCAGGTCCCCCAAAATTGCTGCCACTGTAGCCTCTTACCGTGAGGGGGACCAACACCCCTATGTTCCATTAACTATAAAGTGGTGGTTTAGGGACATTTTACGTGTTAGCTCTGGTGGATACTGGAGCTGAGGTTACTGTATTACATAGTAATATTAATAATAAAGAAGCCACATCACAGATATGTGGATTGAGGGGAAATCTGACCCCTGCCCTCTGAGCTAAGGTTATCTTAACAATAGGAAATACCACTCCATTTACTGCGACAGTGTTAATTGTCCCAATTAAAGATTATATCTTGGGTATTGATGTGTTGGCAGGACGAACAGTTGAAACTTTAAATGATCACTTCTGCTTCGGGACTTCGTAAGAGGGATTTACTATTTGTTCTATAACTGTCTTGCATGGATTCCCAAAGTGGGATCCTGTTGTGCTGCCCGTGCCTGCTAAGGTAGTAACTGTAAAACAATACCGTATTCTGGGGGGGAGGAGGAAATTACTCAAATCATTCAAGCACTTCAACAAGTGGGAATTGCTAAGAAAACCATGACTGCTTTTAATAATCTTACTTGACCTATTCAAAAACCAGATGGCACTTGGAAAATGACTGTAGATTACAGAGAATTGAATAAAGTCACCCCCCCTACTTGCAGTTACAGTACCAGATATGGTTACTCTTATAGAAAAAATCAGCAAAATTTTACAGCTCTGGAAGGTGGTGATAGATCTTGCTAACGCTTTCTTTTCAATAACCATTACATATTTATAAAGCATGTGCATATAATTGTACTATTTGTATGCAGCTACATTTACGGGCATTATATAGGCCATGGGGAAAGATAAAACGGGGTCAATGGGCCTTGAATACCTGGTAGGTCAATTACATGGGCCCCCTGCCCCTGTCGAGGGGGTGGCAATATGTATTCAGTGCTGTGGATACAGTGTCAGGACGTTTTTTTGCTAAACCCACCAAATATGCTAATCAACATAACACAATTGAAGCATTAGAACATTCATTCATTAATATGGACCTTCTCATCAAATACAAAGTGACCAAGGAACACAATTTAGTGGACATAATGTCCAAGATTGGGTGCAAGGGCTAGGAATAGATTGGATGTTCTACACTGCCTACCATCCCCAAGCTAATGGCATGATTGAAAGAATGAATGGGATGTTGAAAGAACAATTAAAAAAGCTAACCAGGACTAAAACTTTACAGTATTGGAGTTCACATCTTACTAACGCAGGTTTTTTTGTTAAATAGCCAGAATATTCATAATCAAACACCCTATGATCATATTACAACACCTCGAGTACAAAACATGGTGAGGATTGAAATTCCTCCAGATGATATCTCTCCCAAAATATTAACTACAAGGGAAGTGGAATTGTTTACACTGACGGATTGCATGGTGGGACTGCGGCCTATTAGTCTAGATGTGAAAGTTCATATAATAACCCCTGAGAATTCCATATGATTCTGTACCCCAACTTCTCCTCTTATTTTACATCCTCTATTGATGTCAGATACTCGAGTTTTGGTATTTCAGATATCTTCGACAAGTATCTGTGCCTTATCTAGAGGAGACAGCATTGGAATGGTGTTATTGGTGTTGCGAACCCAACATTGAATTGAAGTTCAATCTGAAAAAGCGCAAGCCGTAGCTCTTCAACCTGTGTGGGCAATAACACCACATCAGGTTATCAAACCCGGAGTGATATCAGCTGAAGGAGCTGGAGTGATGGCGTATGTATTACTGGAAGGAGATGATACTCTTGTTTTCCTCCCTTATCACAGGTTGGCTCATTGTGCTTTGTAGTCTTGCACTACAAGCACATGCCCTGGATACACTTCTGTGAGATCAACATGTAAATACTTAGGTTGGCCTCTATTGTAACTAACTCATCTGCCTTTTCTATTGAGGGAGGATTAACAGCTGCAGATCTTTTGACAACGCATTTCATTGGCATGCCAACCCCAGTAGCTGTATTACAGAATTATACTATGCTAAGTGCTTTTGATACCAATGTTCCTCATCATTGCTATTTTTTCTGAGTAGGTAATGGCTGTACACCAAGGAACATTACAAAATCAATTGGTGGTGGACTATCTCCTTCTTTGATACCATAAACACTGCTCCAATTTTGAAGGCATGTGTTGCTTCAACACAACTGATGAATCAGCCAGCATAGAGGACGACATTCAACATCTCCAGGACTTAATGCACCAAATGAAACAATTTACTGGTGGTGCCTGGCTGGCTGAGTGGTTTAATTCCCTGACAGGATGAGCAGGACATCTGATTCAAAGCATTATTGTAGAGATACGTTTATTCCTTTTTCACCTCCAGCTTTGCCAGCCCCAGCAGAAGTGGTCCCTTGAGCGATGGGGTGCAATGTGGGAAAATAACAGAAGGTTGGCGAGGAGGACTGTAAACACACTCAAGTGACTTGCAGCTGGGCTGTCAAAAAACAGATATATCATACTAATTGTTGTTTGGCCTTGTGTGTTGGACAAGTAGAACATCTGTGTTTAGATAACATAGGCCTGTGATAGACTTAGGGGCACCCTATCGAACATGCTTGAGATTCCTGCCTGCTGTGGGAAAGATCAAAGCACAGTGGCAAACTACACCTTCGCGAATCCCTGAAATACAGGTGAAAACAGCAGGTTTGGTGATCCTCTAGCATGGACCGAGCTCCACAGTGCCTGCATTCCCACTTGTGTGCCTCTGCCCGGGTGCTGCTTCAGGGATCCCCTGGTTGGCAAGGTAACAAAAATGAATTTATTTTTTGCATTTCATCTGTGGTTTTGTGGTTGTTCCTGCGTCCTGCCTGTGCCAGCTCACACACCATCACTGATCCAAAGAAACTCAGGATATTTTTTAGCTATTAGAGAATGTTTTTGTGCAGTAGGTAATTATCTTAAGCATTAGGTAAGCAACTTTTAGTGATGATGACAATGATGCTTAAGTTATAATAAAAAGATAGTTTCAGTTTCTGAATATTTAATTCACACTTTAAATACCAGAATTCACATTTTGCTTTTAGGAAATAAATTTTCCCTAACCCATGCAAGTCTTTTTTCTTGTGAAGAGTTTGGCAGATAGAAGCCGATTTCTCAGGAAACCATGTTGAATGACTAAAACTTGAGAAAAAGCTACATATAGACTGCATGATGAATAATCTATCTCTCTATCTTAAGAGAGATTTAATAAAATGTGTATGCATGATTTAGAAGATATTTGCAAGAAAATGTTCTACTATATCATGAAAACTGACCTATCTTAATTTCTTAAAATACATAGAATTTATTATGTGCACTGCTACTTGTAGTGCAAAATTAGAAAGTTTAGAAAGAATGAAAATCTAAGTAAAAAACTTAGATTACTGCAGAAAACTTAAAAATATCAATTTTGTGAAGTCTGAGTTTCAAGCTGAAGTTAAATCCAGTTCTGAAGATTGAGTAGCATATGTAGTGATTGAAAAAAAGAACTATAAATATATATGTAAATACATTAAAAATTTTTTGAAATGTAGTTTTGTGATAATTATATTTCTGAAGGAGGGAGAAAAGCATGTTGAAAAAGAATGTATGTTATTTTAAAAGAAGTGTTTCCTTTTTAAAGAACTTCTTGAAAAAATTCTGTTCTTAATTTTCCAGGTAAATATTCCTTGTTCTTCTTAAAAACCTTCTCCTCCAGGAAGTGTAACTCTATGCTGCAATATAGATTTAGAACTTCTGGTAAATCTACTGATTTAATTTCTATTTTTCCATATAGAATTCCAAATTTTCCAGTCCTTTTTTATTATTATTATTTTTAATGTGTGTTTATCTTAACTCCTCACATTGTTGCTGACCTCAGAATAAATCCTCATTAAAATATTAATCAAATTTAAAACATTATCTTTATTTTAAACTAGCTTTGTTTTAAAATTGAAGACAGCAATGTTACAATATTTTGAGATATGCACCAGAAACTTCAGAATACTGTAGGGCTGGATATTTAATTTAGAAATGGTGGTTCAAACATAAATCATTACTAAAAGGGTTTGTCCACACATAAGGTCAGGAAATGCACTTGAGATAGATATAAGAGAGGGCCTAAAATGAGTTAAGTAGTCATACATCTTCTGGTAAAATTATTTTCCTGTCAATATTTTGAGATATGCACCAGAAACTTCAGAATACTGTAGGGCTGGATATTTAATTTAGAAATGGTGGTTCAAACATAAATCATTACTAAAAGGGTTTGTCCACACATAAGGTCAGGAAATGCACTTGAGATAGATATAAGAGAGGGCCTAAAATGAGTTAAGTAGTCATACATCTTCTGGTAAAATTATTTTCCTGTCCTTGAGCAGATGAGATTTTGTGTTATAGGCAATGTATATAGTTTTAGCTCATCATTCTGTAAATTTATTTCTGTAAATTTTATTAAATTTTAAGATCATAATTTCTGAAATCCTAACGTACTAAAGATGATAAAATAATTGGAAGTTCACTAATGTATAAATGACAGCAAAATTTTGTTACAAAAAATTAAAAAAGTAAAAGAAAAGGAATTTACAGACTTGGTTTTGTAAAATAGAATTCATTTTTTAACATGATATTCACTTAATGTTATTATGTTTTTCCGATTGTCTCTGTTCCATATTTCATGTGATTTGTATAAAGGAGATGATATTTCAACCCATGCACCAGTATATGCTGAGGGGCCTACCATCTCGAAAGCAGTTTGGCAGAAAAGGACCCGGGGCTCCTGGTGGACACCAAGTTGAACATCAGCCAGCAATCTGTCCTTGCTGCAAAAAAGTCTAGTAGTATCCTGGGCTGCATTAGGCAAAGTATTGCCAGCAGGTCAAGGGAGGTGATCCTTCCCATCTACCCACCACTGTCAAGGCCAGATCTGGAGTACTGTGTCCAGCTCTGGGCTCCTCAGTACAAGAGAGACATGGACATACTGGAGAGAGTCCAACGAAGAGCCACGAAGATGATTACAGGACTGGGGTATCTCTCCTATGAGGAAAGGCTGAGAGATCTGGGACTGCGTAGTCTAGAGAAGAGAAGGCTCATGGGGGATCTTATCAATGTGTGTAAATACCTGAAGGGAGGCTGCAAAGAGGACAGAGCCAGGCTCTTTTCAGTGGTGCCCAGTGACAGGACCAGAGGCAATGGCCACAAACAAATATCAGGAACATCAGGAAACAGTTTTTCACTGTGAGAATGGCTGAGCCCTGGAACAGGTTTCCCAGAGAGGTTGTGGAGTTTCCCTCCTTGGAGATATTCAAAAGCTGTCTGGACACTGTTCTGGGCAGTCTGATTGAGCAGGGTGGTTGGAGCAGATGACCTCCAGACGTCCCTTCCAACCTCAACCATTCTGTGATTCTGTGATTCTGTGCTTCTGTAATTGTCACTGCTTAGGGAAATTGCCAAGGTTCATCAACATTTGGACCCAGAATGGAAAACAGAATGTCTGAATGGAAATTAAATATATCTTTTCCCATTTTTTCAACAAGTCTAATGAAAAAAAAATTACCCATTGAAAGGAAAAATAAAAGGAAGCAGAAATGGAGTACCATGCACTTAACTTACTGCCTATTTTACATTTATAAGTAAGTATTTTTTAATCTCCTTAGGGGGAAAAAAAAAGAGATTTGGTTCTTCAAAGTCAAGTGAATATATCTACATGAAGTCAGTCAAAAACACTGACCATGTAATAGTCATATTAAAAGCTAAGCACCTCTAGCAAACTAGATTCTCTTTATCTATACCAATTATCTGAGGATAATGGAGAAAGTATGTGTCTTTTTTAAAAAGAAGAGAGCATCCACTGACAAGGAGTTGAGAGGGAGGCCAGGTATGGTCCTTACCATAAAATTTTACAGTACTGTTGTATGAAAAATATAGTAAGGTGAAACAAAACTAATTGCATTAATGAGATTCTTATGTCTCATCACAGCTGTCACTCTCTCCCAGCTGATCGCCCAAACTGCTAGAATCAGACTGTCCTTTCTGCTCCCTGCTTCTTGCACTCCCGGCTGACCATGACACAGCCTCAGGAGGAGGGACACAGTGATTTTGAGATGCCTCTTAGTTGGTGGGGACCCCAGCCCTCAAGGGCTACAGCGTAGGCACAGTGTGCACCCATTGCAGTGTGTACTTCTTGCTCGGGTGGGTGGGGAGGCTGGGCTTCTATCGGTACAGTCTGCAGTTTAAGCAAGAAAAAATAATATTCAGAAAGATTTTATTGAATATTTTAAAGTTTTGATGGAATGTACTACACTAGTGTCAAGGCAAAAGCTGGTCCTGGATGCATGGCTTTCCTTTTTATCTGAATGCTTTGAAATCTAGTCAACAGAGCACTTTCCCAAAATGTGGGAGATGAGGGCTTTATTCCCTCTAGGTTGAAAGTTTTATTTCTTCAGAGTTCATACGAGAAATCAAGTCTTCTACATCCAAAATAAATGCTTTAATCATCAAACTTCAATTCATAAGACAGATAACATTCTGTCATCACTATGCTCACTTGCCCAGGCAGGCATTTGAGAGTTTGTGTGGACACTGGCAAGAGTTAAGGTAAGAGAGAAGGGAGGTACCTATCAACTATAGATGCCTGCAAATTAAATGATACTGGACATTAAGCAATACTTGAATTTCTACATGGGCATTAAACCAATACTGGAGGTGGACATCACCTTATCTAATTTTAGGCATCTTCAAAATAGATCTATGAGCTACTCACCCTCAGTCATCTTTACAGCCAAGAGAGACATCTAGAAATATTAGAAATCCTCTCAATTAACCTGTTTTCAATATCTTCTCTTGCTTTATAATTGATTCATCCTTCCACATGTAAGAGCTACGTCTCCACTGCTGATAAAAGCTCAGATGTAAGTGAACTTAGATACATTGCACCTCCAGTGCTAGAATATTTTTTACCTTTATTAGAGGCATAAGCTTTTATCATTATTGGAGACACAAGCTTTCTGAGACAGAAGAACTAGGCAGCTTTAGTAAATCTTGGGAAAAGAAAAAAAAAACAATCAGAATCCATAACCAAGAAAAAAATAAAGTTAATTGAGCAATTTGCAGGGAGGAAAAGGGAAATGTTAGGATTCTTGCAAAATTCTGAAGAACAGTGAAGGAAATGGAAGTTTGTGGGATGGGGGGACTGGTTATTTATTTGTTTTAACAATGTCTATGTCTCTTTTGTGAACTGCCAACAGGTAATGTAATCATGTTTCAGTAATTCTCTGGGAAATGTGTATAATATGTGTTTTACCTAATACACTTCTGTGAAAGGCTAAGTTATACTAAGTAGAAACATATGTGTAGTTAAGCTAGGTGCATGACAACTTTGGCTGTTAAACTGCAAGATGTATATTTAAGGATTTTCTAGAAAACAAGCCAAAACCAGAAATACAATCTGGACCTAACTCAGGTGGCCGGAGAACACATAAACCATGAACCAGAATCCAACCAAATAATACAGACAGGTGACCAAAGAAGTAAAACTAGTTAGATCAGAATTTTAACAAGTATAATTTAAACACGTTGGGTTGGGGTTTTTGCCTTTAGGACTTAAGGAGGATACCTCTTGAAACATGCATAAGCTATATCTATATAATGATACATCCACTCTTTTTCAGAGAGAGTAACAGAAAAGTGTAAAAGGGAGCATGGTTTATAAATTGAGCAAGTTCAGAAATAAAAAAAAAAAAAAATCTCAGTACGAAATAAAACCTTCTAACAGAACCATCCTGTGTTGGAGAAGTTAAAAAAGAACAAATTGTGTAATTGTGTTATGCTAGCAAGGAAAATAGCTATATATTGAGGCTATATAGGTTCACCTATGCTAGTTATTGTCTGTTTAAGGCTATAGTAAGTCTTTTCTTTATGCACTTAATAGATTCTGTCTCCTGAGATGCTCAGTGATCTAAAAGTCCAGCCATATAAAGGACAGTTGACATGCTTAAACACTGTATGTGCTTAAGGCATCTTGCCATATTGGACCCTATAAATGTAATGCATCGCTACTGTCTGTATGTTTATGTTGAAAGTAAATGAGCTTTTGCCTCTGGACATAGTCCCAACTCAGAAGGATAGCCAGAATGTGAATCAAAGTTATAGAAAAATAGTACTTCTTCCAAAAGACCAGTCTGGTGGATCCTGACTAAAAGGGCTGTAGGATTAGTTTATTTTGTTGTAACTTTATATACATATATTCACATTATACATCTACACCAGGCATACTGGTGTTAACGTCTATCCTGAAAACAGTAGAATTAAGGAAAGCTTTTATCTCATGATTCTGAGTCTGGTTAACTACTGTGATTTTTATCACGGAGCAAGTTAAGACTGAAGTTTTGTTCTGTAGTTGTGATTTTGTGCATGTGTATGTGTTGCCCTGAAAAGTAGAATCTAAAATCCTTTCTCTCAGTGAGAGTGTTACTGACATTTATCTTCTCTGCCTGGATGCTTATTTTCACAAAACGTTAACAAACATTAACAAAAAGTTAATTTATTTTAGACTTTTTACCTTTCTGTCTAATTTAGTTAATAAAAGCCTATTAGTTCAGAAGCTACAAGAGAGAGAGAAACACACAAAACCATGTGATAAGAAGCAGTTGAAGAAAAGTGTCCACACAATTAATTAATAGCCTCCACACATTCTAATATTTACATCTATCTTCAGAATTGCTCCTTGGGCTTCATCCCACAGAATTCACATGCAGAGCAGCATGTGCATTAAAAAGTGTAAATTAAAGCCCTGGAAGCACACAGGAATTTATATTAATGATGAGAACCCTGCTGGAAGTCACTGCTGAGAGCCTTAGAAAAGGTAAAACCTCTAAGAGGAACAAGAACTCAAACATCCTATTAGCATGAGAAAGATTTTTTCTTTTTTTCTTTCTTCTTCTTTTTTCTCTGTGTGTGTTCCTCTTGTACTTACTTTGAATAGTTGCAATAAAAGAAAGGAACAGCTACTCAACTTTAAATGGAAAACCCAGTGCCTAGCATTTAAACTTATCTGAGCCCTTACTTTTGCTCTGCTCTCAGTAATGTTGAGGTCAGCAATCTTGTATCATCTGTTGTCATGAAAGAGCATGTGGAACAAGGATTTTTATTACCATATTCAAAATCACCTGGTTCTGAATATATCAGAAGGTACAGCCTGTCATAGTTCCACCAGTCTCAATAGAGCTCTAACTATTGAATGCCTGCTCTGACAGCTGAATACCTGTAACTGAGTTTGCTACACTGAAAATCTTTCTGTAAGCCAAAGGAAATATATCATATAAACAGAGACAAGAAAGTATGGTTAGCCTAATTAACGTTTTAACAGTCTTATACCTAAACTGTTACTGAAGACCTAGACTAATAACAAACTACCTAATTAGTGCAGAAAAATTTAATTTATATGCAGTTAAAATTGTTCTACAAAGGTATAACAGTATCTTTTGCTTTTTGTTAGTGTTATGTTCATCAAAGTGTTCCTCTTGATCGTAAAGCTGCTGCTTCAAACTTCCTCAAGAAGAACAAGTACAGGAAGGTGTTGTCATCATGTTGCCTAGATTGGTCAGACTTTTATCATGTGTAGTATCCTCGGACCAAAAGCTGGGGACAGGTCAAGCAATAGTCACCTGACCTGTAAACAAGTATGGAAACACCAGCTCAGGCCAAGGTAAGCCCAGACAAGTCCTGAGGCTCTGCACTGTAAGCCTATGTTAAAAAGCCTATGGACTTTTACCACCCATGGCAAAAATCTTATCTACCTGGCTAAAAGCTTTCATTAGATTTGTAACAGCGGTAGTCTACTCAGCAACCAAAACCAGTAAAGTCAGTGTAATCGGTAAGATGAAGTCATTAAGAGACAGCAATGTTTCAAATTATTTCCTTCACACTGAACCTCAGAATGGAGTGACTTCCTGTACTCTGCAGCTTCTGCTGTTTTAAATACTTATTTATGTGCGTACATGTGTGTACATATGTTCATAAAATACTATTTCAGGTTACAGAAACATTTAATTACACCATATTTATTCTTGTAAGAGATAACATATTAAAAAGAAATCTTTTTATACCTAACATAGTTAATGTTACATATAAGTAGTGCATTCTTATCCTTCTCAGAATTCACATATTAACAGAAATAACTTGATGTACAGTTCTGAGAAAATCCTTATACAATAGCTGACACAGAAGTAAGAAAAGCCATAACCTATTGTCTCATCATCACAGAACTCCAGTAATAATTTCAGTCATTAGATGTG
The DNA here is from genome assembly GCF_000699145.1 of Aptenodytes forsteri. Lineage (NCBI taxonomy): Eukaryota > Metazoa > Chordata > Aves > Sphenisciformes > Spheniscidae > Aptenodytes > Aptenodytes forsteri. The sequence continues at coordinate 6,937,471 of NW_008795138.1, read as the reverse complement.
GGGAATCAGACTGTCTAAATTACATTAAAGTACATTTTGGATTCACAGAAACTTAGCGAGTTACACGTCACAGGGGAAATCTGCTCAGCTTCCACAGCTTAAATCAAATCAGGATCAAAGTGGTTTATTCATTTATTATAACAACATTCAATTAACCAACAATCCGTGAACTGTACATTCAGGATCAATATTAACAACACAACAGATAAACTACAATGCTAGCTACTCACAAAATGCAAATATACACCTACAGATTTCAAACACCCTTCTATGAGTAATCTCAAGTTCTAAACTTGCCTTCCTCCCACACACATAGTCACATAGAGATGCACTCCTAACCCAGTAAATGTGGGTTACAAGCACAAAACCCATCTTCTGGGAGTGCAGGTTGCCCTGTTTACACACACCTCCTGTGTTTACAAACAACTTTCATGTTTGCCCTCATTACTCCCAAGAATCCACTAATGAGCAAGCTGGTGAGAAAGACCCCCCATGAAGTCAATACACACATCCAAGATGTGAGTACCTATTTGTGGTACCCTGCAAGGAAATGTAGACTGCTCACAGTGCAGGATGCTCTGTCAAGCCTAGACAGAGGTCATGATGCTATGAGGAGAATTCTGGCAGTGCCAAACCAGATGTGGCTGTCACTCTTTTACCACTTTCCCAGTTCATGGTCCCACGCCACAATCATGAATCTCCATGCTTCTTTTATACTTCTTTTCAAGGTGACTCCTTGACTTCCTCAAAAGTGTCTCAGTAATTTTCTGGTTATTCTTTAATTTGGTTGACCATCATCTTAAGCAAACTTTGTGCTTGCTAATTTCTTTGCAGTTTTATGAGTTAATGGGCAACCACTGCCTCGGATAGGGCAGTTTTGGGTATTGTGCCCACACACACTGTTTACACTCCCATTTCTATCTTATCAGCTACTGTTACCTATGTCATATTACCTAGAGGGAGTTGTGTAGATTCCCCCGTAGCACACATTAAACATGTGCCTGACAACTGATAATAAAAGATATGATTCTCCATTCCTTTCAGGCTCATGGCTTATTAGATAGAGGGGTAAACCTTTGCATTCTTATGTGGAATAAATCAATACCAACTATAGCAATTATTAAAACCAACCCCCCTCCTCCAGTTAAGCTAACCCTCACTTTCATTGCCAATGTCCAGCCATCTTTACTGTGAAATTCCTTCTGTCCTTCAATTCACCACACTATTCTATTTTATAAATCTAAATTAAAAAGAAGTAGATAACAACACAACACAAAAAACCACACACATACCCCCCTACCCCCCCCCCAAAAAAAAAAAAAAAAAAAAAAACCCTCTTTCCTTAAAAACAAGACTAAAAGCCAGAATGGTAGAGTAGAGCAGGTAATATGCACAACTGGCTAATCATGTGATGGCTTGTGTATTCTATCAATAAATGGATTTTGCATAAGGCTTTTTGTACATTTGGGAAACTCAGGGAGCATTTCTACTCCTCAGAATGCTTAACTAGTTAAATGAAATGCTCTATTCCCAAACCTAAAGTTCTTTCAGATGAAATTTAGCTGAAAACATTCATCAATAAGTTAAAGAAAAAAACAAACCCAGAAAACAATGGTGGCAGTTATTGCATAAGCCAGAAAACCAGATTCTGAAATTTCAGTTATATGTATATTTTTAGAAAGCATAAACATGCTAAAGGATGAAAATGCACCACAATAATTATCTTAAGAACACTTTGATTTAAGATTACAAACACTAGGTGCTTTAATAATCATTCTGATTTACATTATATCAGTTTTTATGTTTACTGACATGTTCACATATTCCTTAGGTCTCAACTAACCCTGAGTTTTCCAAGAATTAATTGCTTCATCCTTTTAAATTTCTGAGGGTTTTCTTCCTTAAATAAAGTATTTATGTATTCAACTTCTGTCATAATCACTGTTTGCAGTTGTGGGTTTTGTTGTTGTTTTACTTTGTCTGGGAATCTAATTATGATTAATAGATATGTCAGTAATTAATAACCTCACTTTTAAAAAAAATCACGGTTGTTCAGATATAACTTGGGTATAAGAGCACAATTAATTCTCAATATGCATAAAATTTGACGTATGTGTTCTTTCAAATAAAAGATTATTTTCTCCTTTAGGAAACAGAAAGTTTGATAATGCAGCTATATTCCATGAAGGATTTATGTTTTGCATTCTTTTAAGTCATAATCACTTGCAAATTCTCAGAAAGCTCATGCTGTCCTCAAAGGAAAGACCTAGATATATCTCTAGGCATTAAGATGTCTGATTTAAGACATTGTCTTATTCAGAACAGACAGTTCATGTAGCAAAATAGCCACCTCAGGATAGGAATTAACATCTTCAGAATAGTGGAATTGTTCCCTGAAAGAGCCTATCTTCCTCCATTATATTGGAAGCTTAGATGAAGTGGCTGTTAGTGAAGTGCTTCAAGTTAGATAAGATGTATTTAGTACTAGGATTCATGGAACAAGGTTAAATGATATATCATTTTTATCACCTTTGTAGAGCTGTTGGTTAAAATGATGACATGAACTTCGTGATCAAATGCAGGAAAAAGTTAAAACCAGGACCACTTATCTCATCCAAAAGCTTTAGGCATCTCTGAACTACTACATACGATCTTCAGTCTTCTAAAAACTGTGGATACTTGTGAATATTGTTTTGCACACATGGAGGACCGACACATGCAAATTTCCAATTTGCAGGTTGTCAGGGCTGGCAGCTCCCTGGGTCTGAGGTGCTCGGAGCTATAGGGTCAGGATCAGGCCCAATGAGGGGAACTAGGGTCAGACACAGCCCTGTGATGGCCACACAGGACCATGGGAATGGGGATATGCAAGGCCAGGCCAGGAGGTTAGCCTACCAGTGAGTCCTGGCTCAGCAGGGCCAGGCAGGGCAGTGCTGCACCACAGCTCAGGCAGGGACAGGGAGACCCTCAGCTGAAGGCAGTGCTCAAGGGCTGCGGTTGGACCCCAGTTGCGACGATCCTGCAGCACTGCCTGGGGGTCTCTCCCCACCACCACTGGCTGGATGGGGTCCACCCTTGGGTGCACTGGCTCTACCTTGTCCTTGAGCCCCCAAAACCAAGCCTGTGGAGAAGGCCAGGCATAGAATGCTCTCAGGATCCTTCCACTGATTACCTTTGTAGATACCTATATGCTTCTGTGCAGTTCTGTCTCATTTGGCATTAGTTGTTGCTCTTTTTTGGAGATGGTCTCTTTGACAGGTAAATTTATTTTGAAAAAGACTAGCTTTAAAGACTAGACCTTCTTTATATCAGGAAAAATTACCATTTTCATGATTTGCACATCACGAAGCACAAGAAGGTGCTCAGAAAAGTCTGATTCAGTAGTTCTTGATAACACCAAATAATTGTGAAATCAAAAGCAACTATATGAAAGCATCGACCATAAAACTGTTCACTGTCCATCATACTTTATAAGGTACATCCTGATTCTCTTACAGCTTATGCAAATTACTTCAAAAATGGTAAATGGAGTTTCTGTATTTGACTGCAACTATTCATGAAGTGAAAAGCAAATTAGAGATGTTTATTGCAACTTACTCCACATTTCAAAATTAATCTAAATGAAATCTTCTTCCGTTGTTCCCTTGTCGACCTTCAAAATTTTAAAAGTAGTTTGGTATCTCATATGATTTATGCTTGTCAATGCCTGTACTTGGAAAGTTAGAGGCAGCATAAAGAGCTCTTTCTCATATGCTCAGCTTTCAGGGTAAAAAATACCTAAAGATTAAATAATTGCTATTTAATTTACTTACATTCCTGTATTCTCTGTGGTTATATTTCACTCATATTTCTGAAGTATTATTCAACATTAAAATAAAAACTCTCAGCAACAACAATGACAGTGTAACTGCACATTGTGTTTGAATACCAACTCTTTTGTATCCGGTCAACAACTTTCTGGCTTCCAAGGCTCCTGTTCATTTATTAGTGAAATGACTTAGAAGTTTCTTTTTTCTTCTTTTTTTTTTTCTTTAGCTAAATAATAAGAACAAAGGGATAATGCAACAGTTTTCTAAGCAGTTCTTAGGAAATCATCTCTTACTGATGAAAAGAGAAAGAATCCCAACTATGATTGCTATAAATTCTACAATTAATTGACATGTCTATTTAGCACAGTTGACTTAACTGAATCATAGGAGCTCTTTCAAAAAAGATTGCATTGGTCCAAGCCAGTGTTGTCATGGTTTAACCCTTGTAGGCAGGTAAACAACACACAGCCATTCACTCACTCCCTTCCAGCGGGATGGGGAAGACACTCAGAAGGGTAAAAGTGTGAAAACATGTGAGTTGAGATAAAGATGGTTTAAAAGGGAAAGACAAAGTTGCACGTGCAAGCAAAGCAAAATAAGGAATTAATTAACTACTTCCCTTCAGCAGGCAGGTGTTTAGCCCTATCCAGAAAAACAGGGCTTCATTATGCATATCAGCTACTTGGGAAGATAAAGGCCACGACTGTGAATGTTACCCCCTTCCTCCTTCTTCCTCCAGTTTTTATTGCTGAGTACAATGTCATATGGTGTGGAATATCCCTGTGGTCAGTTTGGGTCAGCACTCCCAGCTGTGTCCCCTCCCAATTTCTTGTGCACGCCCAGCCTATTTGCTCGTGGGGCAGCGTGGGAAGAAGCAGAAAAGGCCTTGACTCTGTGTAAGCACTGCTCAGCAATAGCTAAAACATTGGTGTATCATTAGCACTATTTTTATCACAAATCTAAAACATAGCACCATAGAAGCTACTATGAAGAAAACTAACTCTATGGCAGCCAAAACCAGCACAGCTAGTTACAATACTTACATGCATTAGTGGTATTAAAAGATGAATCTCATTATGTGTCATGCCATCCTGCTTACATTGGCAGGGAAGGAGTGACTGCTTCTCAGATACAAAGAGAAGTATGTTTATTAAAAGCTGCAATCATCCAAAGACAAACAGATGGCTGCTATTCAAGCAGGGCAAGGCAGTGATTATACACATCTGTACAACACCAATAAACTCTAATATATCCGGAAGCAATTAGCTGCTTTTTTAGAATAAAGCAAAGAGTTACTCAGAACAGCTTTCATTTCATTATTTTGTCAATTTTACATAGAAGTTGTAACTATGCATAAATGGTTTTCATAATAGTGAACACAGTAGTCTTCAATGATTGCATACTGTGTGTGGGAAAATGTATCTACAGCTCACACAGAACAATATCATAATTACTTTCTGTCACAACCCACCCACTTTTACAGATTTGCTGTTAACGGGAATTGGCGTCAAGGTCACTTTGCACAATTACTGCCCAGTTCTTTCTTAGACCTTCACTGGACTGACCTGCCAAAAAGGTTAGCCCAAAATCACATCATATGTCAGGCTGGAAATATACATAGGAGATGAAAACTGAAAGCCCTTGCCTCAAGACTAATGCTCTTTTGTGAGCATTCAAGTCGGGCGGGAGCGTTGATCTGCTCGAGGGTAGGAAGGCTCTGCAGAGGGACCTGGACAGGCTGGATCAATGGGCCAAGGCCAATTGTATGAGGTTCAACAAGGCCAAGTGCCGGGTCCTGCACTTCGGCCACAACAACCCCATGCAGC
>NW_008795138.1:6916285-6931516 GCF_000699145.1 Aptenodytes forsteri | reverse complement strand
GCTGGTGAGGGGTCTGGAGAACAAGTCTGATGAGGAGCGGCTGAGGGAACTGGGGTTGTTTAGCCTGGAGAAAAGGAGGCTGAGGGGAGACCTCATCGCTCTCTACAACTACCTGAAAGGAGGTTGTAGCGAGGTGGGTGTCGGTCTCTTCTCCCAAGTAACAAGTGATGGGATGAGAGGAAACAGCTTCAAGTTGCACCAGGGCATGTTTAGAATGGATATTAGGAAAAATATCTTCACCAAAAAGGGTTGCCAAGGATCGGAACAGGCTGCCCAGGGAAGTGGTGGAGTCACCATCCCTGGATATATTTAAAAGATGTGTAGATGTGGTGCTTAGGAACATGGTTTAGTCATGGACTTGGCAGTGCTAGGGTAACGGTTGGACTTGATGATCTTAAAGGTCTTTTCCAACCTAAATAGTTCTATGATTCTATGTACTGGCATCTATATCTACTACTGAACTTGAGTTTCACAGTTCATAGTACAGAAACAAAAGTTCAGCCATCTGGATAGCTATGTTGATAGGTTATAATATCCAACTACATTTCTGCACAGCTTTTCAAATCAGCCTTTAAACAACTAAATTCTCTCTCTAGAACTAAAATCTATTGGCAATGGATTGTTGTTAAAGTAAATTATTATTCTTTGCTTAACTAACCTCGTTTTCATTAACATCCAACTGGCTTTTACTATCCAATCCAGCAAGATGTTATCTTCTCCTTGATTTTGACTTATATCCAAAAGGTACACCTAAACTTCTGAAAAAGCAAGGTCAGGAAATGAGCTAGAACAGTGGACTCCAACTGCCCACTATCTTAAACAGTTATTTTGGCTCTTAGCTCCATTTTGGAACATCCAAATTGTTATGTCTAGAGCAAATTTGCTATACACGGGACTAGTTTTATGCAACAGAAAGGTAAGCTAGTCAGTCTTAATTGGCCTCAATGCTTGAAACCGGTTCTTTATTGGTTCTTTATCTGCTTTTTTTTAGTGTTATAGTCATGGAAATCCAGGTCAACAGAGAATATCACCTTATTCAATTTGACTTTATGAATATAATATACTATTATATTTCATGCATATATTTGATACTAAGCCTAGTTATACTAAGTATCTTTACTTGTATTTGTATAAACAGACCAGATCTCTTTTGCCTGGACAAAAGCCAGCTTTGGTTTAGAAGCCACATGACTGTGTTAACATAGCCCTCTGAGAATACGCTAATTATGAGGAATTTCCCAGTTCTCTAAAGCAGGGACAAAGCTTCAAAAGCAGATGTGACTTTCATCCCATTAGGTGTAAGTCAAGTCAAAGGAGTGTGTGTCTTTTAGGGGTAGTAAATATTCCTGATCCCCTAGTAAGTCACCTTATATTTTTCTGATCTAAACCAGAAACTAATTCAAATAATTTGGTTTGTTCTGAACCATGAATCTGACAGATCTTTTTTTTTAGTTACTTAGTTTCCTTATTTTTAATAATTCTACAACCTTTGATTCACTTTTAAATTTTCTCAGCAAAGATTTTCCAAAACCAAACCAGACATAACGAAGCCCAGTAAATGATTTCTCAGGGACTCCATGAGAGCAGGATATCTTCTCATTATAACTAGGTTGGGTATTTTTCAGCAAGCTAGTTTTTGTGTCATCTAATACACATACTGTCAATTCCACATAATTTACATTTTTAATGTTATATAATAGTAAGTCACCCGCTCTGCAGATATCCAACTATATTGAATCTTCAGTTACTTCCATCAGCCAGATGTAATCCTATAGAAAATAAAACTACAAACAGCAGAAAATCCAAGAGGCTTTAAATTTCTCTTTAATAAATATATAAAGACATACTTGAGTCAATTAGCATTCTTCATATTTATACAGCATAATTATTTATATATCCAAATTAAGGAGTCCAGTTTTGTATTATCTGGCTGAAATATGATTAATAACGTTAATTTATAAGGAAAAATTATTTTTAATGCAAAAAAAAATTTCCTTGATTATGTAAGCTGAACATTAAAGCTGGAAAAAATCTGATAGATCAAATACATTTACGGAGACATGTCGATTCCAACTGCATTACTTTTCTATAGGATATGAGTGGGAGATGGAAGGGGAAACTTGAAAATCAAATTTTAAGAGTTAATTTGGTTTTGAAAGGAAGAAACATTTTAAAATCTGAAAAAAATAAACCAACTCCAAAACCAAAAAGAAAGAAACAAACCCTTAATCCATCATATTGCAAGAAAGAAGGAATATACTGTAACAGGGATTCCTGAAAGCATAAACATAGAGAAGACAATGGAAGCCCCAAGGGTAAAAACAGAGGACCTTAAAGGAATTCAGTCTTGACAAGTAGGTAGGTCTGGTTTTACAGTAAAAAAAAAGGAAGCAAAGAATTGCTCTCAGCATATGTAAAACATTTCATATATGGTAAAAATGCAAAGAAGAGAAAATATTATAAAAGAGTCACAGTCCCTTTAAGAAAGGGAAGACAGGACGGACAGAGAGAGAAATTCCTTTAACATTAAGCATGCTTTGCCGGATCAGTGCAACTACTTTTCTGTAGCAGGTCCTCCTTCACCTCCAGCAGAGAAAGCTCTGCTTTTTCATTTGCCATTCAGCACATTTTGCAGAATGTATGTAAATATTCACCCACATAACTCATACTGTCAAGATTGCAGGCACATACAGAGATGCCTGGGGCACCAACTAGCTTTCCAGAAGTGTCAAATGTACTTTAACTGAAGCTGCAATCAATTCTGAAGCAATATTAATTTCCAGAAAGCCAATCTTTCAGCAGTAATAAGTTCACAATTACTTTGAATAAGAAGTGTGTAGGGACACATCAACTTTCTCACACTTCATACCCTTCTGCTACTTTGTTGTACTATTATTCAAAAAAAGGTACGACATGGGGGACAATATGAAGTGGGAACACAATAAAGAGGTTTGATTGTTTGGGAATCTATTAGATTTTGAACTACAAACAAATTAAGAACCATCAGCATATGTGGGAAAAAAATTGTCCAAATTGGAAATTCAGTCAGTATCTGTTTACCAGAATATCTCTGCTCTGTCCTTTAAGGAAATCAGAGAGGATAACAAAGGCTTGTCACTGCAAGGTCTTCATGGCCTTTATAGAAAATGTCTGTCACTGGATTGACATTAGAAATAAACCAAGACAAGGTGGTACTTACAAGAGGATCAATGGAGTGATCCATACAACTTAATTTTTAGTTCATTCCCTAGTTCTGATTTGTACACTTTTCCAAGTGTTTTTTTTCCAGGATAACAATACAATAATGACACTAATCCTAAACTGTGTGAGTATAAACTGATGGACTGCCGTGGGGATAGGCACAGACTCCTGGCACTTTTTTGTCTAGTATTACAGATACTGTCAAGGAGACTATCTTCCTTTCTGATTCTCCCCAGTAACTGAATGAGGATGTACATGTACATGATTACGAACGTGCTTGGGTATATAGACTCTGCTGAGGGGAACGTATTCCCTTCAGATCCTGTGTTCTCTGAGATTCAACACAAAATAATGATGTAGCTTCACTAAACTACTTGGAATTAACATACACGATAGAAACTTTCAACATCAGTAACATTCTGGCATATTTCAACTTGTAATCAAAGTTGAGGAAAACATTTTATGCATGGTTTTATAGATATTTATGCCTTGAATACCACTCCTGCAAGCTACGGCTGTTGATCAGGGGAGAGAGACCATAATTTATGGTTCTCCTATAAGGCTGGAAAATAGAACAAATAAAAACTCGTATTTCAATACTAACCAAACATGCTCTTACTTTTATATCTGCCTGACAAATTGAAAATAATTCAGAAAGCTCAACATCTAGGGAACTAATGTGATAAACTAGGTTTATTTCTGGCCAACGAAAAGCATGCCATCCTAATAACCACGCTAGCTACCCCAACACATTAAGTGATAAGTAAGTCACAAAACCATCATCTTGGCCAGAGTTCAAACAAAAATGTGAATGATCTGGAGTCAGTGAGGTTACTGATACACGAGCTTTGCTATCCCAGGAAAATTCTAGCTTTTCTGTTCATATTCTCAATACTCAAGTCCAATCTTATTTTCCATTTTAACTAGTCTAGTTATTCCTAACTGTAACTAGTATAATCCCTTCTTATTGACCTTGGCTATTGTAGGCATGTTTCTTTTAAACAGATACTGTACATTCAGCTATTTTTCAAAAGTAAAATGAAAAAAGGGAAGAAACAAAATTTTGAAAATATAATTGAAAAGAAAATAAATCTTTTTGCTTTGTTTCTGCTTCCCCAACACTTTCATGTGAACATACAAATATTTTACCTATTGTTGGTTACAAGTTTGAACTTCCCTGATTAGGGTGTGTCAAAAATGAACTGTCGCCATCTGTTGGCATCCTAGACTTATGTCTGGATGGAAATCTGGTAGAGTATGCTGCAGCACTTCTTCAGCCTAGAGTACCAGGGGTTTTTTTAAAGGAAAACAGTAGCTCAGGTCTTTACCTAATCTCAGATGTTGTACCCAAGTCTTAACTGTAAGTTTACAGAATTGTAGCAGGTTAGAATAGTAGTAAATTAGAGAAGCTCAGGAAAAAAATCTTAAAGATCTCCTCTTCACATAGACGTCTTCCAAAGAACATGAAAGTATTGAATATATTAAAGATTCATTAATCTCTCAGACCTAGCAGAAATTCAAAATTTAAGAGACTTAGATAACAAAATAAAAAGCCAAATACATTGTCCTTGAAAAAAACATACTCCTTGCATAAATATTTCTGGAACACATTTTTTACAACATAAACAAATTTACAATAGATATTGGTGAAAATAAAAAGAAACAAAAATCTTATGTTTTGTTTCTTCCTGCTGATACTTTTTTTGTTTATAGCAGAAAACATGCTGCTTGTAGTGACAGTCCCATTAGTTTATTTCTTTTTCTTTTTTTTTCCCCCTCCATTTGCTAATGTTTCTTTTGTATTTGCTGTAAACCTAAGTGATTTGGTTTATACTGCAATATTGTTCAGAATCTCCTAGATGAGCAACCCATCGTTGATGGTAATTGATGTTGGCTTCCATGGAAATGCTAATTTTGTAGCAGTCAGTGTCAATCAGTCCTCATTAGTTACGTTCACATGAAATATGTGGTGGTCACTGTGAAGTTTCTAACAAGTAATCAAGCCTACTGACAGAAGGGAAAGCTCTTAAATTACAGTTGTGCACATAGGTTCTTGGTCTTTTTTTCCCCTATCATGCTAATTTAAGCATTATAAATTGGAGCGATATGTAGCAGAATGTCTTAAACTCAGCATGAAAATTTCCTTTGCTCTCATATGCAAAAAGCAAGCAAACCTGTACTTTTGAACTTCAAGAAATCCATCAGTGTATAAAAATACAGTCTTCCACAACTGTATTTTATAGTCAAATACTTATTTTTAAAAAAATCTCTTTCTTCTAACATTAGCATTGCTAGTGCTACAAGCATGCTAAGTATCTGTACCTACACTATTTCTCTAGCAGAAATACGGTCTTTTTAAAGATAATAATAAATGACAAGTTGCACAAATGAAAAGACCGTAAAAAATATGCACTAAACCACCAGGTAATATTTCTGTGGGTTTATTCACTCCAAATTGGAGTAACTGGAGTTACTACTATATGACAGACCAGTGCTAGCCATCTCCACAAATCTTTAAAGATAAAAATTGTCACTAAGAAGATGTAGTTCTTCATAATTCTGTGCAGCCTTCCAACAAAGTAATATAGATTTCATTCTAGAATTCTTCAATTGCCTAAGGTAAGTTATTTAAGATAAAAATATGAAACATTATCATTTACAATGGGACTTATTTGCATCATACTGACAGTGTAAAATATTCAAATCACATTTAAATTGCATAGAGGCCCTTTTGTTCTGTCAGTAGTGCAAAAGAGGTCTTAAGGCATATGTGAATGCTTTTCACAGTTTTCCTATGTAATTCAGCCAAATGTTCTTGAACATGTATTTAAATGCATCTGCCTATTTTACTTAAATTGGAAGCAGTCCATACACTGAACAAACCCCATAATGATTACTAAGCTTTGTCTTGGTTTGTTGGGACTAGAGAAGAGAAAGCTGAGGGGGTTCTAATTGCTGTCTTCAGCTACCTGATGTGTGATTATACAGACAATAAAGTCAAAGTCTTCTTGGAGGACCACAGCAAAAACCAAAACTGGAACGGGTTGCCCAGACAGGCTGTGCAATCTCCACCCTTGAAGTTATCCCTAACTTGACTGAATGAAGACTGATCTAACTTTGTCAGTCCTGCCTTGAGCAGTAGATTGGACTGAATGATCTCTCCCTGCAATACTAAAACATTAACTTTAAATAAAGAATTTACAGAAATAGAAAAAAAGTTCTATTTAAAGGATATTGATTTAGTAGGTTTTAAAATTTGTTTGGGTTTTGGTGGTTTTTTTGCGTGGTAGGAAGTATTATTTTTTTTCTTCCCTGAACTTTTAAAGTGAAAACTTTGGCTGAAGTTCAGCAGAATGTTCATTTTAAATGGGGATACACTAAAATAAGAAGACAAAAGGAGACACTGAGGCTGTGTCTATGCTGTTAAACATGAGAGATAGTGACACAACTCTAAAACCTTTTTGAGGCTAAGAGAAAACTGTCTTTCTGTTTTTCATTTTGTTTTCTCTTGCAGCCCAACTACTTTGGATTTGTAAATCATGAACTTTAGATTACATTTTGCATGGCTGGAAGGAGAGGGGAGCATATGGATATATGGAGTACTTGAGAGTGTGAGAGTCCAACTTGTCTGGTTGGATTCAGTTGGAGGACTAGGTAAGATATAAGCAGTTGAACCTGGTGCAGTCCTGGCTATTTTACTTTTTGGAAGCAGTCCCTAGAGTGACCAATTCCCATAACTGTTCCTACATTCCACCTTGGACAAACCTAGCTGGGTTCATCTAAAATAGAGGAAGAGAACATGGTAATACTTAACTAGCAGTAGTATGATGGTCAACCTCAGTTCCTTGTTCTGTTTTCCATGTCAGTATAGATGTACCACAAATCTTCTGAGTTTCAGTTTGCACAGTCCAGAAGTTGAGTGAAATAAAAAATGAGAGACTGGTATTTGAGTTATTGGAAAATTTTAAATAATTTTGATAGCATTTTGTGTTCACAGTCTTTCAGTACTCAGACATGGTAAGTTGGGCAAGAAAAGGGAGTTTTATTTGTACAGCAATACAGAATCATCTATTTAGCTATTTGTGGATGATTATTTTCATAGGAAGCCCTTTCTTTGCCACACACTTCAGTGGCATTGAAGTATAACTGAAGAAAATCAATGATAATCAAAGTCAATGTTCAGATTATTTATTCATCACAGATTACTATTTTTGATTGAAAGCTTCTTCCTCCATCTTGGAGATAACCAAAAAGATTACTATTATTTTTAGACAGTAAGATATAGTGTACTTAGGGTCTGCATCAAATTAAGAAGTATAGAATTATTTTTGCAGTTGAATATAATGGAAGAATAATTAGAGAAAACACATGGAGATGGTTGGAAGGGACAGATAATAAAATTCAAAAAATAGAGGTCATTGATATTTCTTAAAACCCTCCAGACTACAAATAAAATTGATAGGGATGAAAGAATACTGGTTAAAATGTGTCTGAACAACAACTGTTATATGTGAAATTTTTATAATAATTTCAGGATAATAATCTCTGTAAACGTAAATTATGGTTGAGAACATGAGGTTCATTACTAATAAAGCACGATGATACTATAATATTTACTTCTGATATATTCAGGTTTTAAAGAAGCTTTTAGAATATCATAAAAAAACTAAGCAAATGGCATAGTGACTTCTAAACATTATGTGGGTTTTAATTTCCATGTCCATATCTTATGGATTTCATGATACCTCTTCAAATTGTCCAGAGGAAGAGAACCTGCTCAGGAAATTTCCTATATTTATTTTGAAGGGCCTTTCCAAAATAATACAGAATGAAGATTTTTTTCCTGTTTCATAAATTTTTTCTTTCTTTTTTCCTTTTTTCAGCTCAGTGTCAGTTTCACCTACATCAGCTCTATCTTCACCTGAATTCTCTCACTGAAAACAAAACAGTCATGAGTAAGACTTCCTGTGCTGAAGATCATTCCCTGCTACCAGTCATTCAGGAACAGCAAAATGTAATCCACACCCAAAGATAAAGACACTATAATGGGGAGATTACAAGAAGTCAATCTGCCATTTCTTTATAGGTTATAGAAAGCCTATATTTACTCCATCCATTCTAATCTATCTGCCTGTCAGGTGCTAGGTTTCTACAGGTAAGGCAGGCCCTAGGACATTCTCTTTGTTCCATCTTTCAGTTTACTCCTGAAAGACTAGCAGTCATACAGTATTTAAAACATATTATTGTATATAAAGGTATTGACAACAAATAGAGCAGTGTTCACAAGCTCAATGCCTTCCAAAGATGAATTTGAAGAGCAAGTTAGCTTTAGAAACAAAGTCAGAATTCCAAAGCAGGAAATTAAAGCTGTGGATTAATTACAGCCTCACTTTTTGGTATAAATGTCAATGTGAGATATCGGAAAAGGGATGGACTGATCTGTTCATGGTTAATGAATCATTAAGGAGAGAAAAATGACTGGTCTCTGAAAAACAAGGGTGCAAAAGTCAACAGACCACTAAAAACTTGCAGTGAGCTGCGTGCATAGAACCTGATGGTATGCACACAAGTGCTGAGAGAGCTGGCCAATGTCATTGTGAGGCCAGTCTCAACTATCTTCGAAAGGTCACGGTGATCAGAAGAGGTTCCTGAGAACCAGAAGAAAGCAAAAGTCACTGCTATCTTCAAGAATGGCAGAAAGGAAAATTCAGGGAACCATAGCCTCTACTGAATCTCTGGGACAGCAATGGATCAAACCCTCCTGGAAACCATTTCCAACTGCATGAAAGACATGTATGTGATTAGGAGTAGTCAGCATGGGTTTACAAAAGAGAAATAATGCATGATCAACCTGATAGTTTTATTGGGTTGATAGACACAGGGAGAGAAAGGGATGTTTGAGTGTAGGAAGTCTTTCAACACTGTTTCTCATAACATCCTCAGAGACAAAACTATGTGGGGGTTAACATTCTTTAATGCAGTTATTCATATTGTTGTCAGAAAAGGTCAACCTGAGAAGGTTGGTATCTATTGAAGAGATTACAGTGGTGCAAAAACAGCCTAGTTGTATGGGAGAGGAGCAGCTGGTTCCAGAAATACAGAAATGGGAAATTATCAAGACACTGCTGAGACATTTGAAGGCTGATAAATTCATACATTAAAAAAATCATTGTCAGACATTAGTGAGATGTCCAGAATCCCCAGCACAAACACAATGTAAGTATTGAGAAGAAAGAGAAGAGGGGTTCCAATACACAATCATGAGCATTAAATTGTTAGAAAAATTTCCTTGCAGCAAAGGTTCTGTTGCTATGACACACAGGAATCATGCACTATGGGAGGGGGACAAGAACAGATGAAAGTACGTCAACAGCTGAAGAAAACTCATGCCCTGGATTCTGAATATCCCAAAGTCATTCTTACAGTTATGTGTTCTTTTCCTACAGTACGTGGGTTTTTCTCCTCACATAGAAATAGCAGGCCGATAAATGAGAACACCTTTGGCAGTGGTAATGCTAACTGATAGTGAAGCACCTGATGAATAATAGACAAAAAATGGCATTTCTTCTGCCAAAAAATGGCAGAAGTAAATAAAGAGCTATCCACCTAAGCTCCCCCTTAATTATGGAAAAAGGAGATTATGTCATGTACCAACATTTTACTGAAACCCCATATGGACTTTCTAGGAAACGGCAATGCTCAGATGTAACTGTGGAAAAAGCCAGTCCTATAATATATCAGGCAGATCTATCTAAACAAATCAAAAAATCAAGCTTGGAAAAAGTAATACTACCTACTACAAATTGCAGTTACAGGTTTGGAAAAGTGCTCCAGAAACATAATAACCTAAAGGCCTCAGTAAGTCCTTCTAGTTTGCTTTGCAGGATGATCCTCTAAAGGGCAACAAATTGAAGATAAGTCTCTACTAATAGTATTTTTTATTTCAGCAAGGTTCTTTTAAGTAAGAGTGTAAGGACAGAGTCTAGGAACATATACGCTGGCTACAAAGTCAGTGACAGAAAGGAAAGTAAAAGGAGAAGTTTAAAATTAGAAATTTAATGTTTTCCATACATAATAGTTGAGAGTTTACAGAACTGTGGGAGATGCATGTGCAGGATAATGAATAGTAAAACATTACAGCTGAGATAAAACAAAAGTAATATTGAAGGAAAACTAAATAGATCAGTATTAGAAGATACCTGTACCTGTCTAGTAACCAAAAATTAATCACTATATAATCTTTTCAAAGGTAACTTTTTAATGTATGATTTCCACTAATACATTAAAGTCAGGATTTCCTTTAAGAGTTAAAAGAGTTTTAAAACAAAAAGCAATACTTAACAAGAAGGAATCTGGTGTTCTGCACACCCAATCACAGGAGATCAAGTAGATAATTATGCATATTAAAATTGGCATTTAGTTATTTTTGTAATTAATATTTTGTCCCAGTACTGTAGTATTAATAATTGTATGTTATATCATATTGGTATATATGGATCCATAAGTCTCTCTTATAGGGAAGCCATTTGCTATACTATTTATTGGGAAACAAGTAACAATTTAAGTTGAGTAAAAGCTAATCAAGAGGCATATGTTTAATTAGAGAACATACGGGAAAGTAACCACGTTATTCCGTAGGTTGCCATTATTCTGTTGTGTGATTTTGTTACTGCCTTTTTATATGCTTTTTACTCCAAACTACTATTTTTCTTTGCACAAATGACTATAATCTAGTCATGTAGTAGTGTAATTTACCTGATAATTTGTATGTAATGTAACATAGTCATTGTCAAAGGATGTCTTCAACTTTCCCATGCTCTTAGAAATAACAATATGATTTCATTAATTAATATCATTGATTTTATTGTATGATATGTATTAGTTGTGAAAATTGCATTGGTTCTACAATCAAATGCTGTGCAAACTGAATAATAGCTATATTGGCATACAATAACTGGCTGTAAGAGCAAAATGAAGAGTTACAGGACACCCTCAGACCTATATTGGTTACCACGGGGCAAAGACCAGAAAAAAGAGAGAAAAAAGTTCAAGAAAATCGTTCCATTGTTTAGCCTTGACTAGGCGCCTTGAGCCATAAGAGGGCATGCAACATCTTTCCTGGACTTGTGAGTGATAACCTGCAAATGCCAGTTTCCAAACTAGCAAAGGGAGGATTGTCTACCAATGGCCTAGTAAAAATTGTGTTGTCATTGGTAGCCACAGGCCACAGCGATTTAGGGTAAATTTGCCCCATTGCCACATTGCATCAGGCCCTGAGGACACCACTCTGGACTTACTATCTGTAACAGGCCTCACACCTTGAAAACTGCAGGATACAAGTTGAAAACAGAGGCCTCAGGAGAATAAACACCTCAGTGATGTTACTGGTCAAGGGAGAGTTACAACCTTGACAGCTGGGAGAAGACTGCTTTAAGCATACAAAAAAATAAAATAAAATCTAGACACAAACGGAACACCCAAGCAATAATATAACAAAACTGTGTGGCCTAAGAAAATAATATCCTTCAGTATCACACAGTACATAGTTCAGGGGCTGAAGGCCAAAGGCTATGAAGAGTCTAGAAACAAAAACATCTAATAAAAGGACAGGATCATTAATTTTGTACTGTCATTATGAGAACAGCTGTTGCAGAATCACCATGAGATTGTGAGAGCTGTGTGTGCTGCCTGTGCTCCCAGACTGCCTCCAAGGACCTGCTTTTCTTCTCTATGTCTACCTGTTTCAGGCAGATCCTTGACTACTCAAGGATCTTTTGATCAGCTAGGCAATTTTCAAGGACTATGTGCAGCAGTAGAAGTATGTGTTTGATATGTTACTAGTTTGGACAACACAACTGGTTTACTTCATTCATCCTACTTGCTGTAGCGGAAACCATGTATAGTAGACTTGATTGCAGGCTGTTTAGGAGTCAGCCAAAACAGCCATGTATCTGCCAGCAAATACGAGGATTCCTCTATCCATGACCCCTGCTACCTTTCTGTGCATGACAGGATAAGCTCTAAAGAAGGAAGAAGTCAAGTCCCATAAGCAAGAACACCCTTGTGGGTGTGTTTCTTCTGAAATCATATGAAGCAATAAAAGCAGTAAAGGTTTCCCTTATAATCCTGTGCTTTGCTAGTGTTAAAGAGAATCAGTCCAGACCAATAGCCTTCAAAATCAAATAAGATTATTGCTTTCCCTTCTTCAAACTATGACAAATCTGTTTTGTACTCTGCATTTTCCAACTTCTTTTATCCATAAAGGTTAACTGTACATATTGGTAAGGAAAATTATGTCATACAGCTAAATGATCCAAAGCCTTTGGTACAGAAAAGTTATGACCATGGTCTAGCAATTTGTTAGCTTTGAAAGTAGTTGCTTTTATGTGTTAGCACCAGCATCACCAAGAATGGGTCTGTAAGAGAAGCCTTCTCTATTTTCATCACTATATAGCTTGACAAAATCAGTACTGATTCTCCCTGTCGAGGAAGTCCAGAGACCATGCTCTAGAAGTCAAAAGGAATGTAACCACTGGCCACCTCTGAGATTAAATTAGTATGCTCCTTTCTGAAAATTCATTAAAATACAAAAGAAAAATCATTAATAAAATAGTCAGTGTGACATCCTAAAAGGCAACTTATCCTTGAGACAGAGACTTAGAAAGGAAAAATAATCACAGCTGATTAAAAACGTACTTAAAAGACTATTCAAAATTTTAAAAAGTGTACCTTTATATATTACCCGCATTTGCATATACAAAAAGGAATGTGAGCACATCTTAGGTGATATATGAATACATCTCAGTAACTTTCATAAGTGTCAGTGCGTGGGGATGTGGGTGTATGTGTGTACATATGGAGGTGTGCAATTTAGCATATATACTGTTCAGAATTTGTCCTAGAGTCAACTCTTATCCAGAATATTACCATTTTATGTTATCCTTTCCCAATTTTTCTCTAATATTTAATAGAACCCTCTGGAAAAGAAGAGTTCAAAATTATTTCTTTTTGTACATTGTTTGGCAGCTCTACTACCTGCTATGATTGTCATCTGGCATATTTTCTGTCAGGATATTCCACAAACTACAACAGCTGTTTGTGGAAGTGGATGGCATGAGAATGTTCTTAGATGGTGTTAGTGAGAGGGGAAGATGAGACAAAGATGAGGGTTATGGATACTACAGGATGACTAACTCCATTCTAGGAATTCATTTCCTTAACTATTCTGATACTTTGGTGATCAATTTTGGACAATACAAGTCTAAGGATTGAGTTGTGCATAAAAGAGAAGGTGGTGGGAGGAAAGAGGAACTGTCCTTTGGGTGTAAGAGGTGTAAGAGGAGTATAGTTGAAAACTGACAGTACATAGTATGAGTCACTTGGAAAGGTTGTGGTTGCAGAACTTCTTCCTGTCATAGGTTGGGGGTATTGTGGAATGGGATTTTTTCACATTTTATTTGCAGAATCCATAGAATATAATACCACATGTATCATGTGTACATTCTTGTATGAGACCAGTGGTTACATATCTCAGTTCACTTAATTTACCTATATAACACAGGATATAATGTATAGACCATGTAATAGATGATGTGTATTCGCTACACTGAAAATTTCAAATGGGCAAAAAATAAACAAAAAGACAAGTCAACAATTTACAAGCAATGAAAATCATACCAGTCAAATCAAGGAATTATTGTTAATTCAGATGTAATTATTACAGAAGAAAAAAAAAAAAAGAGAAAGAAAGGAAAGTAATATCGTGGAAAATAGAAACAATATCATTAGAGCTGCTCTACACACACTTCCTAATGAACCCCCTTTTCTTTGCTGTTATAGTCACCTTTCCATTGCCCCTCTGAGTCCTAAGGTGAAGGGCTTCAGTTTTCAGAAGAGTTACTCCCAGATGGCAGTATTGTCAGTTCTGAGCCAGAAGTAGTGTGATTTTAATGATGGGGTTTCTTTGCCAAGAGGAATATTATGTTGATGGTTTCATTTTCCTCACTGTAGGGTTCAGTTGGGGATATTTTTATGTTTTCTAACATGCTTTTACACCATCACTTTTTCTTCACTGATCTGCAACTCCACAATAGATCCAAATTTACTGTATATACAGTAAAGGGGTGGAGATATTATTAGTTTTGGCTGCACTAGGGTTCATTTTCTTCGCAGTAGCTTGT
Organism: Aptenodytes forsteri; assembly: GCF_000699145.1. Taxonomy (NCBI): domain Eukaryota; kingdom Metazoa; phylum Chordata; class Aves; order Sphenisciformes; family Spheniscidae; genus Aptenodytes; species Aptenodytes forsteri. The sequence goes on along the minus strand of NW_008795138.1, from coordinate 6,917,135 downwards.
ATGGTGCTGTGTTATAGTTATGTATGCTGTGCATCTTATGAGAGCATGCTGGGCATGCACGTTAGGAAGGGGCACAGCTGGGACAGCTGGCCCCAGATGACCAAAGGGATATCTCATACCATATGACATTGTGGTCAGCAATAAAAGCTGGAAGAAAGAAGGATGAAGAGGGTTGTTTGGAGTTATGGCATTTGTCTTCCCAAGTAATGGTTATGCATGATGAAGCCCTGCTTTCCTGGAAAAGGCTAAACATCTGCCTGCTGATGGGAAGTAGTGAATTAATTCCTTATTTATTTTGCTTGCACGTGCAGCTTTTGCTTTCCCTATTAAACTGCCTTTATCACAATCCACAAGTTTTCTCACTTTTACGCTTCCCATTCTCTTCCCCATCCCACTTGAGGGAGAGTGAGCGAGTGGCTGTGTGTTGTTTACCTGCCTACCGGAGTTAAACAACACCACACTTGCTTTTTGTTCCATTTGTTACCTCCAGCTCTCAAGTCTGCATTTCTCTAACTGACCACTGATGAATTCTTCGTAACCCTGGAGACTCCTTTGCCAGCTTATATACACCTCTTAACGTCCCATGCCTGCATATCCTGTATATCCCCCCAACTATATCCTGTGTTTCCCACTTGCAAGGCCTCTGCTGTCATATTATACCCATCTTCTTGTACACTAAATTGTTCTACTAGTCATAAATATTCCATTCTACATGGCGTAACTACTTGTTGCTATTAACTATATAAAAAATATAGTAATGCTATTTAAATATTTGCAAAAGTGTAAAAATAAGGAAAAAAAAAAAAGGAACAGCCACAAAAGAATGGGCGGGGGGGGGGGGGCGCGGGGG
>NW_008795138.1:6914043-6915694 GCF_000699145.1 Aptenodytes forsteri | reverse complement strand
AAAAAAACACCCACCCCAGCCACTAAAAGAATGGCGGTTGTACTTAGACATGCTAAAACAAAGCTCCAGAGAGGTCAAGACAGCCCAGAGAAAACCTGGTGAACCTCAGTTCTGAGGCCTTGCAAAGTCAGTGCAAAGCTGGTGACCTGTTAATGGCCAATGGCAATAATATGTTTAGTGGGCTACAAGGCTACATATTCTGTGTGTCTTTGATCAGTCATTCACTCCATCTTATCAGTATTATGCTGTTTGTTGGCACAGTGCTACCTTGTCATCTGTCTTTTCATAACAATAAATAGAAAAATGAGGTTTGTGTTATTTTTTGTAAGTTTTCAAGTGCATGGCAGCATTGGCTATACCAGAAAATTTTATGCTCATCTTCAACTATTTATAAGGGGAGATGCAGCAGCCTTGTATAAGACTAAACTGAAGACACCAGGTGCAGCTGGCATCTTCATGGGTTTGAATGAAGCTGGCATGACAGTATTACATTGCTATAGACTGTTCATACAGCTGTTCAGACAAATTTTGCCATGTCACCATCTTCTGTTTCATCTAGTGCCAAAGACAATTCTGTACCTGGGGCACCTAGAAATATACCGGGTTGAATACAAGGAATTTCCTGGTAGGTTATTTGAACCATTCTGTTTGAAACATCCACAGTATGTTTGAAAAGAACACCAGCCACATCACCTTCCTGGTTTGAACAATAGGTGAATGAAGGAAAGAAGAAAGATCTTCTCTAAATTCAATATAATATAATCCAAATGCAATATAACATAATAAAAAGTTGTGCTTCATCAAAACTCAAAACACGTTTCTGAGGGATTTTGTTTGTTAGTTTTCTAATATAAAATTCTTTATCTTTTATTTATTATTATAGATATTATTTATTGACATTTAAACATGTTAATGAAAGTTTTTACAGTTCTTAAAATAAGAAAAGCTTTTTGTTTTACAATAACCAGATTTATTTATGCCTTATATACATGCATATTCTACTGTGATAGACCATGCAATTTATAGCTTTGAGCTCAGAATCATCCATTTGGAGCTGGACATCAATAGCAACAGAACAAGCACTTTGGTGTTGCATCTGTGCTTTAATGGAGGGTCATCTCAGGGAACTGTTACCAAGTCACGGGACTGGTCCCTTTCATTCAGCTTCAGAATATAATCTAGAATGAAAAGCATCAATGTGCTGCATATTATCTAAGAATCAAGAAAAATTCTCATTGGATCTGTTAAGTAAGTCAGTTATCTTAAGATGTTTCTGCTCATATCCATGACACAGAACTTTTAACAAAATCACTTTACACTTGAAAAATATCTAGTACTGCAATTTTGAGATGGAACAACTCTAGTACTGGTGAGGATCTCCTCTGTTCTTTCATTTAAAAGATAAAGGAACAAAACCAGCCATGCCCTGGATGCTTAAATTTAATAGAAACTTTAAGGTTCAAAACTGTATCTGACACACAAGACCTATCAAACTCTTTTAGACTCATAGAATCATAGAATAGTTTGGGTTGGAGGGGACCTCTAAAGGTCATCTAGTCCAACCCCCCTGCCATGGGCAGGGACATCTTCAACTAGATCAGGTTGCTCAGAGCCCCATCCAACCTGACCTGGAATGTTTCCAGGGATGGGG
>NW_008795138.1:6904502-6913489 GCF_000699145.1 Aptenodytes forsteri | reverse complement strand
TGTCCAGGTCCCTCTGGATGGCATCCCATCCCTCTGGCATGTCAACCACACCACTCAGCTTGGTGTCATCTGCAAACTTGCAGAGGGTGCACTCGATCCCACTGTCTATGTCATTGATGAAGGTATTAAACAGTACCGGTCCCAGTATGGACCCCTGTGGGATGCCACTCATCACTAATCTCCATCTGGACATTTACCAAGTAGTATTCTATTTCATGATGATATTGTATGCTAGTTCAGTGGAAATAAAACCAAACCTGTGTGGTGCCAACGAAACTCTGCAATTTTATTACATCTGAATCACTTTCTTACCTAAAAAGCTTTATTTCAAGTAATACTGTATGCGGATGTTAAAAAAGCCCTGCATTTTGACTCTGTATTCCTATTGTGTTTGTTAAGTGATCATTCATTTCAGCTTTGAAAACACGGCATACAGCATGAACATCTTTTATCCCACTACAATATTTCATCACACAAACAACTATTACACTTTTAAAGGAGTCAGCAGCCAGACTTCAGATCTGCATAAGGCTCAAACATGAAATGTCAACTTGATTATGAAAGTAGGAATGAGTGTATAGATTTAACAGCAGTTAAGAGTTTAAAATGACTCAGTCACACATCTGTACTGTCAACATAGCTATCCTAAACTTAGATCTCTAATTAGAATATTTATACATTCTGTTGCTTTTGGTTGCAAAAAGATTCTGGTATAAGCCTAATATAGAAATATCATACAGAGTCCCTGATTTCCCACATAGAAATTCAGGATAGGTACTCTCTTAGCTTATGAATCTACATGCACTAGAAAACTATGTAGATAAACTGCTGACAGTTATTGGATAACACATTAGTTTCTGATTTTATTTTCCAGGACGAAGGACAACTCCCTGAGATGTTTATTAATATGAAACACAGCTAGAATTTTGTCTGTCAGCATCTGCACTAAACATTCAAAAGTACTCTGCTAAAGTATTTATAGGGCTTGTGGATCAACTGAGACCCAGTATATTAAGATGTGCATATTTTAAGAGATATTTCTGTCTTGAGTAACAAGTTGTCTGCTAATAGTCATCTCCCACTCAGCACAAATATCAGTATGGACACATTGGCATGGATGAGGTCAGAGTACTACAAATCATGATCATGTATGGGAAACAAAGAACGTGGAAGGGATATCCCAGGGCTGTATCTGTGAATGCTTGCAATCCCACTTACCCACTCAGAAGATCAATGACAGAGGCACCTTACAGCTACAGCAGAGATGATGTCTTCAGCGTCAAAAGAAAACGATCAGAGGGTGAGTTCTCCAGTGCTAGAAATGAGACGAAGGTACACACATACACAGTAACAGTTATTTAACTCTTGCAATATGCATATATCTAATGGGATGATCTGCAGGAATTGTGATCCTAGCTAACTCTTCTGATAGATCTAACGCTTGAGAGTTTGTTTTTTCGGGTTTCTCTTTTTTTTTTTTCTTTTGGTTCTACAGCTGCATCTGGAATGGTGAAGTAAATGCTGCGAGTATCATAATGCCACAGGAGAAACTAGCAACAAAGGATGCTGTTCAGTCATCAGGGCAGTAATGTTAAAAAAATTGAAAAAAATGTTCAGAAGGAAAGAGACAACCTTTGAAAGGAGGCGTGTTCATCTGAAACCCTATATATTAATTTTGCTTCTTTGTGAGAATTCCTCCTCATAGCCCTGCAAGGCTTGCTTCAAATATAGAACAAACAAGAAGGTATGCAGAGACTCAGATTCAATTCTATCATGCACCTGAGAGAGTACCTGAAATGCCAAGCAGTACAGCTGTGAGGCTTCAACTCATCTTACTTCCTATCTACCTTTCTACACTACTCAACCCTCCTTCTCTGATATGTTCCTATCCAGTTAGTTACTTCAATGACAGAAATTGTCTGTAGGTTCAGCATTGAACCTTAACAATAGAAAGGCTAATAATAAATTTAAGCAGCCAATTTTCTTAAAGGAAAAAAAGAAATCTGAAAAATAAGCAAAAAGAAACATTCATGCCAATATTCTTAGCAACACAAAAATAAATTTAGAAAAAAAAAATCTCTTAAAATACAATGGAATCAGAATTGTCTCAATAATTGCTTTTGTAAAGTGTTCTAGGATTAAGCTACAGCCATTATTGAAAAACATTATTTTTGAAGTATTTTTGTTATTTTACATCTGAAAGAAAATCACTGAAATAAAAAGAACAAAAGAGAAGTAAATAAAAAACAAACAAACAAACAAACAAACAAACAAACCCCAAAGAACAACCCAGTAACAACCACTCAAGTCAACAGAATGCTAAGGAAACAACATAAGTTTCTAGAGAAATGTTTAAATGGAATGGATAACCTTGATCTGGAATACAGTGAATGCCAATAAGTTTAAAAATTGTGATTATCATTTGGACGATGAGAAGATTTTCATACAAACACTTTGAAATCAAAGACATTATATTTACTGAACTGTTTTGGTTGTTTTAGTGGCAAGCAGTGATTCATAAATGTCAGAAGAATATTCTAAAGAAGCTGCCAGTATTTCAATAAACAGAATGAAGCACAGCATACTAATATTGGCCCAGTACAAATATTATTTCTTAATTTTCTCATTAATTCTATTTAGTGCACAATTACAGGGAGGTAAGGGCTGGGAGACAAAGATGGAGGATATGTAGCTATCATGACTTCCAAAGCTAGGTATCACATAAGGATCACAGAGGTTGCAGATTCCTGATCTAACTTAAACACATTAAGAAAAGACCTCGTTAATGCTGTTCTGCTCATACACCCAAAGTTGTAATTCTGGTATCTGAAAAATATGAATTTTCCAAATAAGGTTTCTTTGATATTTCATTTCACTCTCTCTGAGGTTTAAGAGTATGTGGAGAGAAATAGAAGAATTATGGTGTGTGTATGGCAATTTAGGATTTTGTTCAGGGAATACACTCTACTGGTATTTACAGTGCGAGACTGCACAAAGCATCCAGAGCAGAATTAAAGACTCGACTCTTTTTGTGCAAACACAATTCTTTCCTCCACTGGCTATTGAGCTCTATAGCACCGAGTACCATTGGAAATCAAGATATACACATGAATGTATGTGTATGTGTCAAGTCTATAAAAATCTATCTGCCCAAAGCAAGATTTTTAAAATATGTTTTTTCTCAGTAAGAGAATTAGATGACATACCTTAAATTTTGAGTAGACAGTAAGCAGGTAAAAATGTCTTAGGTAAAAATCAACCTATTCCAGGTATTATACAAACAAAAGCAATTTACTAGTTAACTCTTTGATTTAAGATTACACTTATTTTTCATGTTTTAAGAGCCTAAACTTCACATATGATGTTAGTCTAAGGACGTGATTAATTTACCTGTTTTGAAATGTCCTGTAGTTAAGTACCTAAAGCCCTAAACCCAAGTTATTCATCCATGCCTTCATTTATGGTCAGTGGAAGCATCTTTAAGAGTGAGTCATCTGATCAAATTTAGAGGTCAGTTTTAGGATGATGTGATTGTCTCCTGGAGGTGCCTATATATCTTTCCCAATTACAGTCCACTTATCTTAGTTGACTGTCTCTGACCATAACCTGTTACAGAACTGGGCCTAAAAAAAAATTCTGTCATACTCCAGCAATTAGTGTAGACTGTATTTTTGCAGCAATTAGTAGAACGATTTTTTCCCCATCAATTAGTAGAGACTGTATTTTTCATCAAACTTCTTCTTTTCTTCCTTTTTGAAATTTACAAATCTTTTAAATGAGGAAAAGAGGAAAATTGTGACTTTTTTTTATTCTCTAGATAAATAAAAATTGAATTTTTAAAATATACATTCACATTTAAAATTATAAAATCTCTTGAGTTTTATATCTTCCTCCAGTTTTCACTGTACTAATGTGATAAAGGACAAATTATTTTTGACCTGTCATTTCATCAGAAAAAAACTTATTCTGATGCATTAGTGTCAAAACCGGCATTTGCTCAAGGAATTTTTGCTTAAAAAAAAAAAAAAATCTATTATGAAAGAAATGAGACTGGAAAAATAAGTTACAGTGTAACAGCAAATTTTGGTATATATTAAAGGGCTATGGTTCACAGTTTTAGCATGTCCTGGTCAGTGTGGGAACTCCCAGTCATAGGATCTGACAGCAACCAGGTTGCTTATTGCTACACTTTAGTAGTACACGACACCAGTTATACACTTAAGTAGATCTATTTGAGCTATCATAAATACCTACAGCAATCTATCCACAGCAGCCAGAATTTCAGTGCAGGCTAGTTTATTCCTACTTCTGTGAGTCTGACAGATGGACCCTTAGGGTAGAATCATCTCATGTAATTTGAGATGTCTTAAAGGTAGAATTTACATCTGATCTACTCATTCCTGACTCCATAGTCAAAAGAAAGGAATAGTGATTTGTTTCGATTAACTTAGATGCCTATGTTGGTATAAGATGAATCATCTGGAGACAAATAGCTTAAAATTTTGAGGCCATCATCCTCCATAATTCAGAATCTAACAAAAGAGTTGGAAGTACATGGGTCTTTATTAGATACTGCCAAAATGTAAATGTAGCCAGTACTCAAAAATACCATAGTTAGTCTTAAGATTAGAGGATAAGGCAATGTTCTTGATCAGATAAGAAATACAGAAGAGCTACAAAATATCTGTAGTATGGCATGAGGCTGCTTTAAATGTATTTATGTGAGATCACACGTTTAAATAAGTTTAATGATCATATTTAAACTACTTAATTATTGAAACTGAATAGAAGAGAAATGCAACTTCCATCTAAATCTGCAAGAAAAAGGCTTTGTGACCATGTGACACTTTTGTATTCCCCTACGTATCAGTATTTTTCTATCTTAGCTATATTCATTACTTTTCTATGAGCCAAAAATCCAAGCATTAAGGTATTTTACTAAGAAATGGGTTGGATAGCCAGTCTAACTTTGAGAAATTTAAAACAGTTTTACCATTTAAAAAAGAAAAACAATAACAAATAAACAAAAAATTATAGGCAAGTATTTATTTTAAAAGATTCTATTTTAAATGACATTACAGTGTACTGTCTGAAAAGGTCTCAGACATGAAGGCTGGTAGGCTGGAAGCAGACAGCTGTAAAAGAAAACAGTTTTAAAGAGATTATGGAGGAGAGTTCTGATTTACTGAGTTCATTAGCTAGTAAAAAGCAAACTTTGATTTCTATATTTTATTGTTCTACTTTCTAGTTTCAAACTATTATATGAAATAACTTCCCAAAGTGCAATGGAAATTCCTCCTACATATACGCAAAAAAATGATTTCTTTTGTTACACTGTTGCTTTTTCAATGTGACTACAGAAATTACACCCACAAACCTGGCCAAAATTAAAAACAAAACAAAAGAAAACAAAACAGTAATACAAGAAAATAAGGAGTTTAAATTGTTTGCATTCCAGTCTCACCCTGAAGCAAAATATACTTTTGTCACTGGAATCTTTTGCCTCTGAGAAAGTGCAGCATTTGGTTTTGTTATACCAATTAAAGTATAGATCTGCTCACGTAACGAATGGATTTTAGATTAGAATTCTGTATCAAAAGCACATAATTGTGTAGTTTAGAGAGAAGTCATAACTGATATTCCACTTTTGTCAGAAAGGAAGTCTTATTTTCCACCCCACAGGTACTAAAATTAATTGTCCAATGAAGATGATTTATAAAGTGTGCCTAGAAAAGACACCCCCCGCACACACACACACACAAATTAAGCAACCAACAAGCTAAATAAACAGAAAAGGCATCCATGAAGGAAGGTTACACACGTTGATTTTTTTGTATTTCCATGCTGAATAATTGGTAGATTCTAACCATCCATCAAATTCTGAATTTGCACTAAATAAACCCCTACCACTAAAATGAAATTGTTCCTGTACAAATGAAAAGTACAGCCAGCAGGGCTTGGAAAGGCAGGACCTGCTTAAAATAATTCATAGCAAAATAGCAATTGATCTTGCTTTTTACATCCCATGATTTCACTTCACAAAAGAAGACTATTATCTGTGAAGATGGGTAGACCATCTATAAATGTATCTGTTCTACATTAAAGTTGAGAAGTTTTTAATAATCATTAAGAGTATTTGAAGAGTAGCTCCTAGGAACACTTCTAAAATCAAAGGCCTATTGTGCCTGTTATTGTAGTATTACACAGAACAAAATACAATACAGAAGCTGGGCACAGCAAATCCTGCAAGAGATACCTCAAGTCCCCTATGAACAATCTGCTTTTTTAGCAATCATGTTTGAAGTGTAGGTGATGGCATGAAAGTATTTTTGCTATTTTCTCTTGGGAGGAGAATTCTTTTGTTACCCCTCATTTATAGTAGAAATGTTTGCCTGTTTAACATTTAAATACAATACCTTAACTATTTTTTGTAAATGGCTTTTGAATACATTCAATATTAAAATTGTAATGTATTCTATATGCACCTGTTTAATATATTATGATGATGTATGAAACAGAAATATTGAAGTAAAATGCACTGTACTAAATCAATATATTATCATACAAAAGGGTTATATTTTGGTTGAATTGCCGAATATTTAACAAAAACTTTGTCTTAACGTTGCCTCTGAATCATCTTCAGCAACAATAAGTGCTTAGCAACAAGATACATTTTGGTACTTTTGTTATTTTTATACTTAAGTTAAAGGAACAATGGCTTAAGGCATAGCATGACACGCAGACTTCCAAAATAAAGCAAGGATGGTGAGGGTATAACTTACTAAATATACTCTGTTTAAGAAAAAATAAGGAAAAAATAAAGGAAAAAGAAAAAAGGAATCAACAAGAGAACTTTAATTTTTAACTTTTTTTCTTTTATTAGAGGGCATCATGTATGTGTACTATTGGGGTCATTGTTACACTTTGGTCTGCTTCACTAAGGAATTAATACATGACATTTGTAATAATATAAGACATTTCTGAAAGTGGTGATGAGACAGTAATATTAATCTATAAAAACTGTTTAAATTGAGATAATCTCTATCTGAAATTAAAGGATTAAAGTGCAGGATACGTACCCACACTGCACCTATATTTTACCTATACTGAACATGTGTCTATTGAGAGGACTATTTCTGATAGTTTTGTTTTGTTGCTGATTTTTGTGACTCAGTATATGTAAAAATTATATTTCCAATGGCAAGTGCTAAAGAGAGAACAGCATTCTGGAACTGTTAGGCATGTAAACACAGCAGAACAAGTAGAGTATGATGTACTACTAACTAAGCATGTACGCAAAAATATTCTGATACAGATTTGACAAACATTTTTCTCTTATGCCCTTTGAAAAGTAACCTTTTGGTGAAAGATATTTATTCTTCTGAAATTCCAGACTTCACTGCCTCTTCTAAACTTATATAACCTGTCTACCTGCTTCCATCACCATCATTACCTCTGTGCTAAGCAAAATACCTTATTTTCAAATACATAAAAAATAGCAGATATTCGTGCACTCTGTGTCTACAGTAGCTATTTGGATTTTGTTCTTACAATGAACGATGTTTGCACACAAATAATTATATCTGTGTCCCTAAAACATTGCACATGGCTTCTCCTCTTATTGGAAAGATTTCTATAGATTAATGGTTAGAATTCACTTAAGTGTGTTTTCCATGCTTTTTGTTTTGTTATTTGGAAAGTAAATATTCAGACCTGTTAAAAATTAAAGGGAAGGGAGAGGAAAGGGAAGGGGGAGACAGTCAGGGAGGGAGAAAGCAAAGAGGAGGAAGAGGAAAAGTAGAAGGGGGAAGGCAAGGGGAGGTGGAGGGGCAGGGGAGGGAAGGAAAACCAAAGAAAAAAGCAAAAAGATAAAAAACCCCAAGAAATTTGAGCTTGGATGATGGATAAATTGAGTAGGAAGCTGTGACATACTTTTCCAGGAAAGTAAGATGCTCAGTGCGATAAGTGGAGTTCAATCAGTAACAATGCCAGCTGCACTACTAAATATTCACTTAGAAAAGACATTCAGAAGTGGGCAAGTCAGTTTGGAATGCTAAACAATCCTACAGCTGCTTTTTGCCTTTCTTTTGCATTAAAAATCATGCTTTTGGGGGGAGAAAATTCATATTGCATATGCTAGTGTTTTTCTATCATGAATGAAGATGTTTTTATTTTCTATGGTCAACTGAAGGGCTAAAAGTCTTTGTTCCCCTTCTCCACTAACATATTCAGTTGTGACTGGGAATTGTTGCACTGTAGGCATTTTTTGTCAGATGCTGAGAGTTTCATTTTTATTTATATGATGCGTTACTTTTCTCCCACTTCAAATGCTTCATCTGACTTCTAACACTATCCCCAAAAGAGAGATTTATCAATTTGGCAGCTGGTAGAAAGAAGAGACTGATCTTTATTATACTTGTCTTCTCTCTTGTTCAGACCTCCCGTAAGGCCCTTGCAGTATCTTCCTACCTTGTGAGGGTCTTTGGAGGTTTGAATACTACTTTATACTTGGATATATTTTTATTATGTTCAAACTGTTAATGACTTGCTGGTGTTTAGGAATGAACTGTGCCCTGGAAATCCAAATAATATGATCAGTGAGTCGTAGGCAGCAATGTCACTTACCAACCACCTAGGGACCTGATTCAGTCATCTAAACATAGTTTCTCGGGTCATCTGAGATTCCCTAAAGCTCATTCTCCAGAAGGACCCAGGTCTCCTATAGAAACTGTGTCCTATCTGCCAGCCACGTGTAAGTATCTTGGATCTTGCAGAGATAGCATATTTCATAACATTGGGCATGTTTCTCTAATGGGAATTATTACAAAAATATACTTTATGCATTTCAGTGGATCCTCTTTGGTTGTGTAAAATCAACATTCTTCTTTCAATAAATTATCTTCATGAAAAGAAAGGAACACATCTGTTGTGGTTTGACTCCAGTCGGCAACCAAGCACCACACAGCCGCTCCCTCACCCTCACCACC